>NC_081432.1:300000-575698 GCF_949786415.1 Peromyscus eremicus | reverse complement strand
ACAGTTCCAAGGAGAACCAGACCAGCAATGATGATGATGAGGAGGATAGAAGATTGAGAAGATCTCTCTGGGAAAGGAGTTGAAAGTCAGGGTCGTGATCCCCAGTTCTCAGCCCTGATCTTGATCTGGGCTCTTACTTTCCCTGACTCTGTTGCCCTTACCCATCCTTACCCCATCTCAGGGTGAGGGATCAGTCAGGCCCTCATGGTGCACATGGCACGTGTATCTCAGCTCGTCTCCAGAAGGCACCACCACAGCTGCCCACTTCTGGAAGGTCCCATCTCCTGAAGGCCTTGTCTCCACAAGCTCCATATCCTGAGTCCAGTCTTCCCCATCCCGCTGCCAGGTCAGGGAGATCTCAGCAGGGTAGAAGCCCAAGGCCCAGCACCTCAGGGTGATGTCACCTTCAGATCCAGGGTGATAGGCCACATGTGCCTTTGGTGGGTCTGAGGGGAAGAGTTGGAAAATTCAAGCATTTGCACTTTTTTGGATGGGGGGGACTCATCAGGGCTCATTCTGGAACAGACAGAATTAGAGGGAGGGAGGGGTGCAAGCACTATATGGGAGCCTAGATTCAGATATCTAGCATAAACTATTTCTTGGAATGTTCTAGACTCAGGGTGAGTATGCTGGATAGTTTTGTGTCAACTCGATATAAGCTAAAGTCATCTGAGAGTAGGAAATCTCAATTAAGAAAACGTCTCAATAAGATCGGTCTGTAGGCAAGCATATAAGTTATTTCTTAATTGGTGACTGATGTGGGAGGGCCCAGCCCACTGTAGGTGGTGTCATGCTGGGTAAGTGGTCCTGGGTTCTATAAGAATGCAGGCTGAGAAGCCATGAGGAGCAAGCCAGTAAGCAGCACCCCTCCATGGCTTCTGCATCAGCTCCTGCCCTGTTTGAGTTCCTATCCTGACTTCCTGAGATAATGAACAGTGCTGAAGTGTAAGACAAATAAACCCTTTCCTCCCCGACTTGCTTTTGGTTATGGTGTTTCTTTGTAGCAGTAGAAACCCTAACTAAGAAGGTGAGACAGTACCAAGTAGGAGACTCCAGATTTCTCGCTTCTGGTCCTGATTGGGTTGGGCTGAGAGACTGGGCATTGGTGGAGCTTGACCACCAAAGACATTAGGGTGGGCAGAGAACCAGGCCTGGGAGAGGACATGGTTCACAATGGGCTGCAGATTGAATCGAATTGCTTGGTTGCTTATTTCAGGCATGTTTTCTTCTTCCATTCTGGGGCAGATTCAACTGTTCTCAAAGAAGGGTGAACCCTGGGGAGAGTTACTCTCTGATGTGGGATCAGGAAAGTCAGGAGCACTCTTTCTCCTCCAGATGCAAGAGGCAGTATTCCAGCTGATGCTGCCCTTCCTTCCTCCCCAGACAACTAGGGCCTCACTCCTAGGGCTGAGGGGATATCGTTGCTCACTAAAAGTGGTTCCTAGTTGTTCTTCATACCAGCTCGCTGCAGAGTCTCCTTCCCATTCTGCAGGAATCTTTGGAGCAGCTCCAGGCACTCCCCCTCCACATAGGCCCTGAAGTACTCTGCGGCACCATCGGACTCCAACTTGCGCCTTGAGATCTGAGCCACCATGTCCCCGGCGGTCCAGGAGCTCAGGTCCTCGTTCAGGGTGACGTAATCCCGGCCATCATAGGGCACACTGATAGTATGCGCCAAGAAGGCGCATATCCGACCCCATATCGCAGCCAACCATCCACTGCAGGATGTGAGAACCTGGCAACAACAGGGCTGTCAGCCTGGGCCACCCGGCCTGCTCCACCCATTTGCAAGATTTGGATCTAAACTGAAAGTGAAACCGGGTTCAGGGTTTCTGAGGGCTCTGAAGCCTACTTTCATACCTCAAACTTGGAACCCAGGGAGACTCGGCTCCTCTGTGGGGACATGTAGGAGTTGTGACCTCCGACCCACACTTGGGATCACTCACCGTCTTCACTCTGGTTGTAGTAGCGGAGCAGGGTCCGAAGGGTCGCTCTGGCCTCTTGTGCAATGTTCTTCACTTTGTGTTTCAGCTCTTCCCAATATTCTGGTCCTTCCCGCTCCATCCACGGCGCACGTGGCTCCATTCTCGGGATCTCCTCATTGCTATCGCACCGCTGGAACTGCTTGTCGTCCACGTAGCCGACAGAGATGTACTGGGGCTCCCCAGGGCCCGGTCGTGACAGGGCGGTGTGGAAATAGCGCAGAGAGTGGGAGCCTGGGGGCGGCTCAGGGTGAGACTACGACCCTCCTCTGAGAACCTGGGCACATTAGCGCTGGCACGGAGGTGGGGATGGGGGGAGCTCAGGCCGGGTGGAGAAGGGAGCAGGAGGGTCTGACCCCCCCCCCCCCCCGATGCGGTTGCTCCTCCCCTTAGAGGTTGTTTTCCTCCTGACCCCTGAACTCACCGGCGCCAGTATGAGTAACAGCCAGAGTGACCACCAACAGCAGGAGGAGGGCCCCATGGTCTGAAGTCGCCATCCTGCCCGGGTATTCCGGGCGACACTTTAAATTCCGGAATTGAGGTAACGCTGATTGGATTCTCTTGGCACCCGCTACCCAATTGTAATGAGAATTCGGGAAGTGTCATCAGTGTCCATGCAAAAGTATAGGACAAAGGTTGAGTTATGAGGAAGTGAAAACTGGAGGAAATGGGGGACTCTTCAATGCTGGGTTTTCCCCTTCTGTGATCCACTCTCTCTCCAAGTAGAGTCAAATGCGGCTACCTGGGTTCTACCTTGGCTGCTGTTCTCCTGCACTGAGTACTTGCCATATTTCCTGGAACCCTTCTAATATTTCAGGATCTCTGTATGCTCTTAAGAAACAAACAAACCAGCAAACAAAAAACCAAAACAGTTTTTTGTTTTATGTGTACCAATGTTTTTATATATATGTCTGTGCTTTATGTGAGTGCCCAGTGCCAGCAGAAGCTAGAAGAGGGCATTGGATCCCCTGGAATTGGAGTTACAGACCCTGTGAATTGCGATGTGAGGGCAGACTCCACAGATAACTTATATGGGTTAGGTCTACCAATAATAGTCACATTTGGAAGTTAAAACTGTTAAGGCCATACTTGGAGGCACACACCTGAAAATCCAACCCCAGGAGGTAGAGACAGGGGCCTTGGAAGGAATTCAAGGTTGTCTCCAGTTACATAAGGAATTCAATACCTGTTGTGGAGTATTTGTTTAAATAGGCAAAGATGTGTTACATTTGTTTATGTTGTGGAATATTACTTTAATGATGTGAAGATGTGTTACATTTGTTTATGTTGCATTTGTTTAATTATGTAAAGATGTGTTGCCTGCCTGAGGTACCTGATAGGTCTAGTAAAGAGCTGAACAGCCAATAGCTAGGCAGAGAAGGGATGGGCAGGGCTGGCAGACAGAGAGAATAAATAGGAAGAATCTAGGCTTGGGAGGAGAGAAGAAAAGAAGGAGAAAGAGAAGAAGACACCAGCCAGACAGGGAAGTAATATATACAGAAGGAAAGAAAGGTAAAAAGCCCCAAGGCAAGACATAGATAAAGAGAAACAGGTTAATTTAGGTTAGAGAAGCTGGCTGGGGTCAGGTCTGAGCTAAGGCCCAGCATTTGTAACTAAGAATAAGTCTTTACATCTTATTTGGGAGCTGTGTGGCAGCCCCAAAAGAAAGCCTACTACAAATACCCTAGTGGGCTATATGAGATGAGAAGGGAGGGAAGCACAGAGGGGAAAAAGAGAGGGAGGGAGGGAGGGAAGTAGAAAGGAAGGGGAGAGAGAGAAAGAGAGAGACAGACAGAGAGAGAGACAGAGAGACAGAGAGAGAGACAGAGACAGAGAGACAGAGAGAGACAGAGAGAGACACAGAGAGAGACAGAGACAGAGAGACAGAGAGAGAGAAAGAGAGAGAGACAGAGAGAGAGACATGGGGGAGTAAGAGAGCAGAACTCTGACATCTCTAACATCATGCACCAGACAAAGAAAATGTGTAAGGAAGAAAGTCCTATGCACGGCTTTAACTAACAGAGAAAAGGAAACCTTGTTGATTCCACCAGCAGAGCCTTCAACTCTGCAAATCATAGTTTTAAGATGGGAGGTCTGCAATCTGATCAGTAAACACACTAGAAAGGAGGACCTCTGTTTCTCTAGCATGTTCATTGGTAGTCAAACCTTTTGGTCATCAAAAGTAGAAGCCCCTGAATTTTTCATATCTGTAAGCTCTAAAGTCCTCCCTTTCCACTGGCGATCCAAGTGAGAGTCCCTGGATTCAATGCAGGGACAGGAAACTGACTTGAATACAGATTCATTAACACCATTGGCAAGCTTGGCTGCACTGCAGGGAAAACAGTGCTGGGAGGCAGAGAAAACAAGGATAGCATTAAAACGAATCTAAAGTTGATTTTAGTGATGTTTGATGAATTGACACAAATTATATTATTACTCCATTTACAATCAGAAATGATATTAATCACAATGTCACAAATGAATTTATTAGATGGCTTGCAGTATTTCAGTAGGTCCACTTGTCACTTCTGCCAAGTGTCTATATAAACACCAATCCCCACAAGTAAGTTAGCCAAACACTCTCATTGCTCAGTCTTCTGTGTTTGACTGTAAATGTGTTTGACTGCAAATGATCAACAGTGTTTGCAGAACTCAGTTTAAAGTGTGTAACTTTAATTTGCAGTATATTACTCTAAGTTTCATGACTTTTTGCATTCACTAGTTGTTAGATTTCACAGGGAATGTGGCGGTACCACCTCATCTTTGATATTATTGCCATTCTTTTCTCCGTCATAATTGACAAAGCATTTTACCAAAATTTTATTACTTTTAACATCAATGGAACTGTGTGACTAGAACAAAAAGAAAAGGAATAAATTAATACTTATGGGAAAAGGAATTTGGACAGAATGAATCCTTGGAGAGAAGACCCCAAGATATTAATGCCCAAGGCACTGCTGGGGAAGTATGAGAGGGTTCATCCTGGTTTTCCCTGTCAGAATAAAAGGTGAGGTCTGCTGAGATTTAGTACTGTTTTTATAAATAAGTTCTTATATCCATTCTAAAGTAGGTACAGCAGCTTGGACTAATGGGCAAATGTAATATTGGCAGAAACATTCTTTCGTTCCTTCCTCTTTCTATTTCTCTCTCTTTTCCTCCTCCCCTCCCTCCTCCCCTCTCTCTCTTCCTTTCTTAGACAAGTTGTCATATAGCACAAGTTTGTCTGAAAACCACTATGTAGCCCAGGTGAACTCTTTGAACTCTTGATCCTCTACCTCCTGAAAGCTTAACTTATGGGGAATGTGCCTTCACATGGACTGTTAGGGTCATTTTTTTTTCTTTCTGATGAAAGGAAGTTCAGACCACAGCAATGGGTGAGTAAGGGTAACTGGGGGTCAGCTTTTACAGTTTGTGAAAATTTCAGTATAAAGTGAGTAGGTTCACTGTACAAGTCAGTATCTGGAAGTCTTTTATTTTTCTAATTTGTTTATAGGTTTTTTTTGGCATTCACACATGGTGGGGGTGGGGGTGTTCAGATCTCAGGGTAGGCTGTGTGATCAAGCATATGATATGTTGTAAATATATGTCAGTGTGTGTGACTTTAGTGGATCTGGTGATGGAAGTGGGCATGTGTGTTCATGTAAGAATGAGAGAGGAGATAGGGAGAGAGAGCAAAGACTTAGAGGATTAATCTCTTAGTGTCTGTCAACATCGGTGCTCATCAGAGAAGCAGGTTCCATTTCAATGTTGGTAACAAGTTAGGTTGTATTTGGTGTTAAATAAACACATGACTGTAGGAGTGTTTTTAGTGGAAGAGGGATGATTCTATTTCAGGAAAAATGAAAATAATTTGTGAACTATAGTAGGATGTACTTCTTACATGATTTCATGTGTGTAGCCCCAAAATCCTTGACCATGTGTGTCACTTATTATGTCCTTCTGCTCTGTACATGATTCTTGAAATTCCCCGCCATCAACAGTTACATTTAGAGTATTTCTCCTATGTATGTGTCCATGGAAGGCATCTCCTCGCTGCCTGTGTTGACTCACTTATCATGTAATGAAATTTTCATACTGCTTCTGATGCTAACTAATCCAAACAGGTCAGCCAGACATCGAAATGCAAAAACAACTGTCCTTCTCTTGCTAAAGCTATTTACTTAATCCAAGGCATAAATCACTCATGCTCTGGTGTGTTGTTCTGATGTGCTCCAAATTAGCATAACAGTTAGGGGAATCCATCGATAAAGTGCAGATGCAAGCTGTTACAAAAAGTAAATATGACCTAATGAGGTTTGTCAACGAACACTGAATAGTTAATATTAAGCTATTAGTGAACCTGCTAAGTGCACAGAGGGCAGACAAAATGTTAGGTATTGTTTTGGATGCCAGGGTTACAGTATTAAAGAAAGGAGAAAACATTTTGTTTCTTTCTAGAACTTGCATTTAAGTTGAAGATAAGAAGTAAGACGAAATACATCATTAAGATACATTCCATTTATCAACAGAGCAGGGAAAGGCAATGATGTGCATGTGTGTGTGTGTGTGCGTGCATTTGTATTTGTGTGTCTCTGTGTGTATTCACATGAGGTAGCATGAAAAACACAGTTTAAGACGAAGACCTAGAAGAGATGAGGGAATTATCCATGTAGATTTTTCAAGTGTAAGAATATTCACCCCAGTGAAGAACTGGTGCTGACTTGGAGGTCAGTGTTGTTGAGACAGGAAGTTGAAGAGCAGACAGAGATGCACAAGTCAAGAGGAGGAAGGTGGTGCAGTGTCTTCTAGGTCATCATGGTGAGTTTCATAGGAGTAGAAATAATATCATTCTATGACTCCATATGTATTTTATATTTACTAGTAAATGCATTAGGAACATTGTTTACTCTAATAGTCACTTATGATAGCAATTAGTGACCAAAAAGATTGACTAATTTAATTCCACTCAATTTTTATATGGTGTAGGAACTGCAAAAATTTGAAAGAATATACTGTAACTAAAATCTTCAATGATATTATGGTGTGGTAAAGGAGACAAATATGAATCTATACTTATAAGAATAACTGACTACAGAATTGATGAAATAAATACTTTATGCCTTTTGGTTTATTGCTTTTGAGAGAAAGAGGTGTGCAGAAATAATCTCTCTTTCATAGATTGCCAAGTATAGACCATGACTCATTCCAAATCTCAAAGTTCTTGAATGGAGTAAGTGAACTAAAAATTGTGTATTCTCAGTCCACTTCTCTATTTTACCACTCTAGTCTTGAACAATTTCCCCTTCCTATTTTTAAACAAATTATTTTATTTATATTTTGAATATACTGTGTATTAATATTTAGCAAAAGAAAAAAAGGTTCCAAAAGGAGTGCATTCCCTGTACCTTTGTCCACTTGCTATCCAGGCCCTTTTCCAAGAGACCATGACCATTATTGGCTTCTTCTGGTATGTCCAGAGGGACTGACTATCCACAAAAGAAGATTCAATGAGAAATCTCAGCACATTGATCACTTTGTACTGAATCTTGATTTTTGTCATTCAACAAATCATCCTGGAATTCAGGATGTATGTCCCTATGTGTGCATCTGTATGCATACGTACCTGGAAGTATATATATATATATATATATATATATATATATATATATATATATATATATATATATATATCCATATATATATGATATTTAAATTTTTCTGAGTTAAGTTTTTCTGGCAGTTAAGTTTTATTTTTGAACCTATTTATATACACATATGTGTTTAAATTCTGCATACTAAATTTCCTTTTATAAATGTAATAATTTGGTCATAGTTTAAGGTATTTGGATTCTTTCCATTCACTTGTGTTTAAAATGGTCAAATGAACATAATGGTATAATATATAATTTTTAACATGTTGAGGGACATGTGCAGCTAAATTGTAAAAATAATGTTTTTGATTAAAAATTTCAATTCTGATAGAATTGAAAATTTATCTTCATATAACTAGTACAAAATTTCACCGTGACAAATCCCTATTTAAACATCCTCAAAAAATAAATTTGTTTGTAAATATTTTGATGTTGTCAAACATGTGAGCTACAATCCTAACTGTAATCTTTATACCATGCAGTTATGACTTTAAACAACACAGAAATGCTGTGTTCCTGTACTCCATTCTTCCAGAGGTAACCAATTAAAACAGAGGGTCACAGCTAGGTTGTTGAGCTGTTGCAATTCCTCAGTCCAGTGATTACCCAGCCGTCTTTGTACTCATCCATTCTGTGTTTGTGTTTACTCCTTCAAAATTTCATTGTGTGTCCCCAGAATAATGTCCTCACTATGGGGACCAGTTATTATTCTTTTTATGTTCACAGCCACACATCTGCCCCTTCTTACACCTCATTCTACAAAGTTGGGAACTACTTATCTGTTCTCAGTTTCTAAATATTACCCACTTAAAAACATGCTACATAAACACAAAACCAGAGTGTAAAACCTCTTGGGAGAGTTTAACATTAAGAGATTTCGTTGAACTGTTCATTCTTTCCTTGTAATTGTTTTTGGCTTTAGAAGACAGTTTCACTATGTAGCCCAGACTGGACTGGAATTTACGGCAGTCCTCCTTTCCTGCCTCTCAAGTGCTGGGACTGCAAACACAAGGCATCACATCCAGTTTGTTCATTCCTGTTATGCAGAATTGTTTTCTGGTATATACAGTTTGCTTTGCTATTCATTCATTGGAGGACTTCTGTCCTCTGAGTTTTTGTTTTTTATAAATGAATATTCTATAAACGTTAATGTGTAAGATTTTATGTGAATATGTTATACATCTTCATTTTACTGAGGAAAAAGCTGGAGTTTGGAAGGGACTACAGTGCAACTGTGGCCGTAAATTCTTTTTTTTTTTTTACATGACACTGTTTGTTGATATTTGATTGATTTGTTTTCCATATTAACATTGATCATATCTGCAGAGACTGTCTTTTAAGTTGGTAACATACATCTGGTGGAGTTCATCATTTCCATAGCCTTTAAAAATAAATGTTATCTTTGTTGAATTTTCTCTGTTGTTCATTTTTTTTATTGTAAAATTTCTGTTATTTTTATTATTTCCATCTTATTTTTTCAGGTTTAACCTGACTTATTTTATTTCAAGTTTCTAGCATTCACTCATTTACTTATTAGCTTTAGGAAGTGAAAATTTAGATAGTTAATTTTTTTTTTTAATTTTTATTTTGCAATACAATTCAGTTCTACATATCAGCCACGGATTCCCTTGTTCTCCCCCCTCCCACCCTCCTCACCTTTCCCCCAGCCCGCCCCCCATTCCCATCTCCTCCAGGGCAAAGTCTTCCCAGCAGACTGAGATCAATCTGGTGGACTCAGCCCAGGTCCAGTCCCCTCCTCCCAGGCTGAGCCAAGCGATCCTGCATAGGCCCCAGGTTTCAAACAGCCGATTCATGCAATGAGCACAGGACCTGGTCCCACTGCCTGGATGCCTCCCAAATAGATCAGGCCAATCGACTGTCTCACCCACTCAGAGGGCCTGATCCAGTGGTGACCCCTCAGCCATTGGTTCATATTTCATGTGTTTCCGTTCGTTTGTCCCTGTGCTTTATCCAACCTTGGTCTCAACAATTCTCGCTCATATAAACCCTCCTCATTCTCGCTAATTGGATTCCCAGAGATCCACCCGGGGCCTAGTCATGGATCTCTGCATCCAGATCCCTCAGTAGTTGGATGAGGTTTCTAGCATGACAATTAGGGTGTTTGGCCATCCCATCACCAGAGTAGGTCAGTTCGGGCTGTCTCTCGACCATTGCCAGCAGTCTGTTGTGGGGGTATCTTTGTGGATTTCTGTGGGCCTCTCTAGCACTTTGCTTCTTCCTATTCTCATGTTTTGTTTTTATTAAGGCATAATTGTGCATATTCGTGAGTGCAATGTGAGATTTCTTTTTTGAGGTAGGGCCTGACTATGTTGTGGGCTGGAACTTGTTATGTAGACCAGGCTGGGCTTGAATTCACAGAGACCCACCTGCCTCTGCCTCCTAAATGCTGGAATTAAAGGCATGCGCCACCACACCCAGCCCCAGCCCCAATGTGATGTTTTGATATGTATGTTATTTTATAATGATCCAGACATGGTAATTAGCATGTCCATCACCTCTAATGTTTATTATTTCTCTGTGGTTTTTCAGTATTTATCTCTTTCTTATATAAGAATTAAAGGTTTACTGTTTTCACTATGTAATAAAAATTTGATATGTCTCATTTTCCTAATCACCAAACGTATTTTCTAGTTTCTATTTGGGTTTCTCCTTTTATATATGGATTATTTAAGTGATGTTGCTTAGTTTGAAGCGTTTTGTAAGCTTTTTAGATCGCCTTTCTTATAATTTTCTGATTCTGATGGAGTTCATCATTTTCATAATCTTTTTAAATAGTATATTAATTTTTGTTGAACTTTCTATATTGTATGTTTGCTTTTTATTGTAAAATTCCTATTTATTATTTCCATCTTATTTTCTTCAATTTTAAAGCAGTGTTTGAATAGTTCAGCTTTCTGAAATAAAAACAACCAAGATAGCTTGGTTTAAACCTCCAGCTTTAAGATAGACTCAGTCTATGCTTGACTCAGTAAATGTTCAATGTGCCCGAGGAATATCATGACTTACTTTTGAGCTCAGTGCTTTACATGTATTAAACAAATGTGGAAGTTACGTTGTTCAGATTTTCATGTCTAGTTATGTAATCAGTTGTATAGAGAGGTATATTAGAACATCTCCTGATTGTAGATTTGACTACTTATTCTTCATTCTTTTAGTATTTAAAGCTATTTACTGGGAGTTGTGGTGGTATTGTGTTCCCCAAAATATTGTGCACCCTAATAAATTTATCTGGGGTCAGAGAACAGACAGCCACTAGATACAAAGGCCAGAAAATGGTGGCACTCACACCTTTAATCCTAGCACTCCAGAGGTTGAAATCCTTCTGGATCTCTGTGAGTTCAAGGCCACATTGGAAACGGCCAGGCATGGTGACACACACCTTTAATCCCAGGGAGTGATGGCAAAAACAGAAAGATATATAAGGTGTGGAGACCAGAAACTAGAAGCATTTGGTTGGTTAAGCATTTGGCTGGTTAAACATTCAGGCTTTTGAGCAGCAATTCAGCTGAGACCCATTCTGGATGAGGACTCAGAGGCCTCCAGTCTGAGGAGACAAGACCAGCTGAGGATCTGGCGAGGTGAGGTAGCTGTGGCTTGTTCTGTCTCTCTGATCTACCAGCATTGACCCCAATAACTGGCCTCGGGTTTGATTTAATTAATAAGACCTTTTAAGATTTCTGCTACAGGGAGTCTGTATTGCATTCTGATATTCTGGATCACTAACTATCAGAGACTCTTCCTATGGTGCCAGATTCTTTTCCCAATGCCTCAACTCCATCCGAGGGCTCCTCCTTCTGTTTGTTGAGTCTGTGTGGTTGTTTTCTTTCTCAAATGGCAGTTTCCTTTGTTCTTAATTTACTCTGCCCTTCTCTTCACTCTTAGTGTTCGATGTTGTACTTTGTCTTCTTCGTGCTAGCTCCCCTCCTCTCAACAAAATCTCACTGTGGGGTACTCTCCTGGGCTGAAAATGGTGTGTTGCCATACTGCTAGAATCTTAGTATTTGGAGGTTTTCTCAGCTACACTCAGAGCCCTACTGCTGTGCTGCAATCCTGTGATGCAAATTACTCTGCTTTTCCTTTACTTACATGATATTTGAAGTTTGTGGGCTCTCTCTTCCTCTCCCTGTCCCTATAATTTCTGTCACCTTGTCCCTTTCTATTTCTTTTTCTCTCTCCCTCTCTTGAAACATGGTCTCACATTGTAGCCCAGGCTGGCCTCAAACTCACAATCCTCCTTTTATCTCACTGAAGATTTAGGTGGTCAGAGGGGTTATAGAGATCCCTTGTTGAGTGTTTGGGTTTCAGAAGAAGTGGAGAAATTTCCACTGGGCCATGTCTGTATGATTGTCAGAACCTAAACCATAAGATAAACAAGTACACCCTTAGTCTGTGTGCTTTCAACAGGTCTAAACCTTGATTATGATACAATGTATGGGGTTATGGTCGGATCCTGTAAAAAGTGCCCTTATCTATATCTGGTTTAGTCCTAACATGCTTCTCTTATTAGTCACACACATTTTCACAGGTTCAGAATTTATCATATATACTGATCTCTAACTTTGTTGTAAGTAAACGAGTCATGACTCCTAAATATTCTTTTCACAGTAGCTCACCCTAGGTTCCTCCATAGAGTCAGCTTATTTTTCACACTTAGTCCCTACAGAGTAATATTTTAAATTCAGAAAATACAACACATTGCTTTCCTTATATTTTCCCTTAGTGATGGAGAATGCCACTTCAGTGGATGAGTTCCTCTTGCTAGGTCTGACCAGTGTTCAAGAGCTGCAGCCCATCTTTTTTGTGATGTTCTTAATCATTTACTTGCTGAATTTGGTTGGAAATGGAGTGATATTAATGATCATCATTTTGGAGAGAAGACTTCACTCCCCTATGTACTTCTTCCTAGGAAACCTTTCCTGCCTGGATATTTGTTACTCTTCGGTGACTCTTCCCAAGGTTCTCATCAACCTCGTCTCCAGGCACAGAACCATATCTTTCCTTGGCTGCATCACCCAGCTACATTTCTTCCACTTTCTAGGAAGCACAGAGGCCATCTTGCTGGCTGTGATGGCCTTTGACCGTTTTGTGGCTATCTGCAGCCCGCTCCGATACACTGCTATCATGAATCCTCAGTTGTGCATCCTGTTGGCAGCTATGGCCTGGATCACCAGCTTCTTCTATGCTCTGATGCACTCTGTCATGACTGCTCACTTGAACTTTTGCCACTCTCACAAACTCAGTCACTTCTTCTGTGATGTCAAGCCCCTCTTAGAAGTGGCCTGTGGCAACACAGTGCTGAATCAGTGGCTTCTTTCTGTTGTTACAGGCAGCATATCCATGGGGGCCTTCCTCCTTACACTCCTCTCCTATTTCTACATCATTGCCTTTCTTCTTTTTAAGAACCAGTCCTGCAGAACGCTAAGGAAGGCTCTGTCCACTTGCACCTCCCACTTTATGGTGGTTTGTCTTTTCTATGGACCTGTTGGCTTCACGTATATCCGCCCTGCCTCTGCATCAGCCTCCTCCATGAGTGAGGATCGGATGGTGGCCATCATCTACAGTGCAGTCACCCCAGTGCTGAACCCACTGATATATACCCTTAGGAACAAGGAGGTGATGCTGGCTCTGAAGAAGATCTTTGGGAAGAAGCTGTTTAAAGACCACCAGGTACATGGAAAAAACCAATGTACATGAAGACATTTCACTCTAATAAATGGGGAGTTAACTTTTTTCCCTCTCTCAGGAGTTTTGAGGATTTCAGGCAAAATAGGAAGTTCAAATCACATGGGAATAAACAGAACAATTTATAATATATTAAAATAAGAATTTTAATGTGTCAAGGGGTTTTCACAATATCCATAGCACATATACCAGGGTAATTAAGTGATGTGGAAATCTAAATGAAAGCAGGAGGGATGGAGAGAGATGAGACCAGGTTATTGATATATATTAGACAACTTGTCTGGTCTTTGCCCTAGGTTCCCAGAAGATAGCTGCAAAAACCTTAAGTATCTTAGTAATTCATGGGCCATCTGGCTCACACCTGAGTTTGTGTTCACAATAGGTTTTATGATAGGCTCCAAGCAAACCTCAAATGGGAGGTTGTTTATGACAGAAAGATTATATGATTAGGAATCTGGGGATTTGGTGACAATAGCTTGATTCTTTAGTGAGGAAGTTTAGAGATTAAGTTCAGCTATGAGGCAAAAAAAAGTGAAGCTATGTAAGGAAGTCTTAGCAGGAACTCAATACAAAGGTAAGGTCCACATGTTTGAACATCAGTGTTTGGAAGGGTTGTACACCTTGAGGACCTCACAGAACTTTCCTTCTGTCCTTTTCACCAGCTCTAAGTGTATCTTAGTGATAAAACTAAAATCATGAGTATAGCACTTTTCTGAGTTCATGAGTCTTCCCTGAAACAAAGAAAAACTATTCAACTGCACAAAGGAAGAAATCTATCACTGTATCAACAGAGGCAGAGCTGGAAACTAATGTTAAATGAAATATGCCAAATATACCAAGCAGGGTGGTACTGTAAGAATGGAATCTACTTGTGGGGAGAGGCATCTCCTACCTTGCTCTCTTAAGGGTTAGTACAGTGGGGCTGATTAAGAACCTGGCTAGGGACTAACCCTAGGAAGGTGAAAAGATGATGTGCTTTTTCTTCTCAGAATTCCTGCTCATTAGTGCAGTCCCTAGAGCCTAGCCTAGCCCTCCACGAGATTGGACTCAGACTGCTCACCTTTCTGACTGCTGGTTCAGAAAGGTGTAAGGTCCAGGTGATACAATGCCATTCTCTCCACAAACACTGCAGACTCATTGTGCACATTAACTCATACAGGCATGTGCACATGCACACACAAACACCACACACACACACACAAAGTAAAATACATAAATGTTTTGTATTAGAGTTTGTGGTATTCAGTGGTGTCTTTCAGAATTATGTTCAGCTCTGACTGGGATGTAAAGTCCACACCATATGCATGTGCAAACTTGATCTTGTGTGCAGACAATCTATCATAAATAACGCAGAAAGATACAGGACGGATTTATCACCATGTATATTGTGGGCCTGATTCCCAGATGCCAGAGGTCAGAGAAAGTCCCTTTGATAGCAGACTACAGGAGGGCAGCTGCACATCACTCCACTTGCTTCTTCATTCTTCTCTGGATCTGCAGTCAGAATTCTGAAATTCCCTGGTGTCAGGATTAGGATTTTTTTCTACATCCTCAAGAAAAAACCTAAAGAGGAGAAAAAGAAATCACTCTGTATAAATAAAACACTGATTGGCCAGTGGCTAGGCAGGAAGTATAGGCAGGACAAGGAGAAAGGAGAATTCTGGGAAGTGGAAGGCTGAGTCGGGGGAGACAATGCCAGCCACCGCCGCCATGACAAGCAGCATGTGAAGATGCCGGTAAGCCACGAGCCACGTGGCAAGGTATGGATTTATAGAAATGGATTAATTTAAGATGTAAGAACTAGATAGCTAGAAGCCTGAGCCATTAGGCCAAACAGTTTAAATAATGTAAGTGTCTGTGTGTTTATTTTATAAGTGGGCTGTCAGACTGCCAGGGTTTGGCGGGATCTGGAGAGAAAACTCTCCAGCTACATATGTGTCTGAAGGAGCAGGTCTGTGGTTGATTGGCAAACAAATGTGTGCATAGAAGATGTACTGGCTATTTTTTTATGTCAGCTTGACACAAGTTAGAGTCATAGGAGAGGAGAAAACTTCAATTGAGAAAATGCTTTACAAAGTCTGGCTGTAGGACATTTTCTTAATTACTGATTGATAGGGGATGGTCCAGTCCATTGTGGGTGGTGTTACCCCTGGGCTGGTGGTCTTAGGTGCCATAAGAATGCTGGCTGAGCAAGCCAGTAAGCAGCACTTATGCATCATCTCTTACCTGCCCTGTTTGAGTTCTTGCCCTAACTGCTTTTGATGATGAACTGTTATATAAAAGTTTGAGTGAAATAAACCCTTTCCTCCCCAAGTTGCTTTTGGTCATGGTGGTTCATCATGGCAATAGAAACCCTAACTAAAACAAAGGATAAGAAAGAACATGCAGAATAACCTTTCCCCCACCCCAGGCTCTTTATGCCGACTTGTGGCCTATGTATGCATGCAGAATAGCCTTCTACATATGTAGAATTGTGGCATAGCAGACTGGTAACTATAACAGGGAATGCTCAGCTCAGGGTCTATCAATCATACAAGCACTTGAAACTGAGAAGGACTGCATGGAAGTAAATGTGAACATATTCTCTAAGGATAGCCAAATCAAAGAAGAAAAAGCTGCTTTTCATTACTGTTGGCATGCCTCATGACTAAGTCTCTGAGGATCAAAGGATATTGGAAAGACCTATGTGGGGAACGAGGGGACTTCAGGTATTTGCACTTTTCATTTTTATCATCAAAGCAAGCAAAACATGATGTGATGTTTACAGTTAGCTTAGGCAAATACAAGTACAGCGAGGGAATACATCTAGTGTTATGACTTGTCATCTTTAACCATGTGAAAAGAGACAAGAATATTCCTCCCAGGCCTTTGCCTTTCCCACAGAGATAATGTGGACATGCCAGGGCATTTTATTCATGTCTTGCTTTGAAGGGCATTCCCTTATCATATTTTATGCAATTCTTTCTAGAAGGCCACTTTGTCAGAAAAAAATTCTGCATTCTGTCTGCCCCATCCATAGTTCACAGTAAGTTCACAGCTATCTTACACAGACTTCCACACATTATGATTCAATTCTTCGAAGTATAATTGATAATCGCTAAAGCTCTATGGATTGTATCCATGAACTGTTACTGATCTAGCCCTGTGATACATTTTTTTCCACATCAAGTTTAGTTGTTTTAGTTTTATTTAAAAACCTCAGGATTAAATTAAATAATATTCTGTATTCCATTCGTACAGCATTTCTAACAATGGAGGTTTAATTGTATAAAGGTTTTCTAAGGTCTCTAATTCAGTTTATATATTTGGCAAAACTGAGTCTGTGAAGATGCATCACAGTGTGGAGTTTGTGAGCATGGTATAAGTATGCAAGACTAAAATATCTTCAGTAAGTGGAGGCATCCTTTTTGTCCATCTGCATTGGTATAAGATAAAATTTATCAAGATCTTGGATCTTTTGGTGACTGGATATTGGTGATACTCCACTGTGGGTTTTGATTAATGTTCTAGAAGACTTATATTGTCTGTCCCAGTATTTCAGACAACTGCAGATGTACTGCTCCTTACATACAACTGACAACCATAGGGATATACGTTTACAAACATTCTGTCTTTGTGAATATGGTTTATCTGGTCACAATGATACATCAATGTGACTTTTATGAGTGTGTCTGAAACTATACACATGCAAATGTGTATGCTATTACTGATTTTATTGAGTAAAGTGGTCCTTGTTCTATCATGCTTTTATGTTTTTCATTTGTTTGTTTATTTTTTTAGTAACTATCTTTTAAAATGTAACTTATTGTTTTTAGCTAAATTAAAATTAAAGACAAAAATATTGTATTTTGGTCTTTTGAGATTTGTGGTTATGGCATTCAGAATTGTGCCTGTGGGAAGTAATGGGCCACACCCCTTCCTATTAAGGAGGCAGAGAAAACTATCTGGGTCTTGGAGTCCCCCAGTTGGAAAGAAAGCCCAGGCTGCCCCTTTTCCTACCTGAGCTCTTCCTCCACATTACAACAGCAGCCACTGAAGCTCCCAGGAGAACCAGGCCGAGGACAACTACTATGATAGGGGTGAAAGACTGGGGAGGCCTGCCTGGAAAGAAATGAAAAATGTAGGATCCTGACCCCAAATCTCAACCTTGACTCTGCTCAAGGTCTCCAGAAAGACTTCTGCTTTCCCTGACAACAGATTACGTGCCCACACCCTACTTACTCCATCTCAGGGTGAGGGGCTCAGGCAGCCCCTCATGTTGCACATGGCATGTGTATTTCTGTTCCTCTCCAGAAGACACCACCACAGCTGCCCACTTCTGGAAGGTTCCATCTCCTGAAGGCCTTGTCTCCACCAGCTCCATGTCCTGAATCAGATCCTCCCCATCCCGCTGCCAGGTCAGGGAGATCTCAGCAGGGTAGAAGCTCAGGGCCCAGCACCTTAGGGTGATGTCCCCTTCAGGTCTGGGATGATGAGTTACATATGCTTTTGGGGGATCTGAGGGAGAAGAGTGAGAAAATTTGCACATTTACATTTTTTGGGAGGGCAGTGCTCAGTGGTATTCTTTTTTTTTTTTTTTAATTTTTACTTTGCAATACAATTCAGTTCTACATATTAGCCACGGATTCCCTTGTTCTCCCTCCTCCCGCCCCCCTCACCTTCCCCCTAGCCCGCCCCCCATTCCCATCTCCTCCAGGGCAAAGCCTTCCCCGAAGACTGAGATCAACCTGGTAGACTCAGTCCAGGTAGGTCCAGTCCCCTCCTCCCAGGCCGAGCCAAGCGACCCTGCATAGGCCCCAGGTTTCAAACAGCCGACTCATGCAATGAGCACAGGACCCGGTCCTACTGCCTGGATGCCTCCCAAACAGATCAGGCCAATCAACTGTCTCACCCACTCAGAGGGCCTGATCCAGTGCTCAGTGGTATTCTTGTAACCATTTTGGGAATAGTCAGTAGAATAGGATAGGAGCGGTGTGCAATCCCACACAGCACCCTGTACTCAGGCATCTGGAATAATAGATAACTTGTTTTCAATTCTAGAATCAAGGTGAATCAGCCTAGGGTAGGAGACTAGGTTCAGGGAAAAAATACCTCTTGTCCTGACTGAGTGGGGCTGAGAAACTCTACATCACTGAAACCGTATTATACCACTGAGTGAGAGCAGAAAATCTAACCTGAGAGAGGCTATGGTTCACAATGGACTGCAGATTGAAGGGAAAGGCAATTAATTTTAGGGATCTCCTCTTCTGTCCTGAGACAGACTCTGAACTGAGACTTTGAGAGAAGAGTGAGCCCTCGGGAGAATCATTCTCTGATGTTGGACGAGGAAACCCAGGATCATGCGCCCCCCCCACCCGTGTGTGTGTGTGTGTGTGTGTGTGTGTGTGTGTGTGTGTGTGTGTAAGAGTCAGACACACACACACACACACACACACACACACACAGAGAGAGAGAGAGAGAGAAAATTACAGCTGATCCCATTTTCCTCCCTTCTCAGAAGGTGTGAGCTCAAGTTCATTAGGATGAGTATCTTTGCCCCTAGTACCTGTGCGCAGAAGAGTCTCACTTCCCATCTTCAGGTATTTAAGGAGCCACACCACGCAAGACCCCTGCAAGTAGACCCTCCAACGCTCAGCCTCATTGGTTGCCTCCCACTCTTGCTTGGTGATTAGAGCTGCCTTGTCTGCCGCGGTCCAGGTGCTCAGATCCTTATTCAGGGTGAGATAATCTTGCCCATCATAGCCAAACTGACGGTATGCATGAAGTAGGTGCCCGTCTGGTCCAATGTAGCAGCCAGTCATCCTTTGGATGGTGTGAGAACCTGGCCCAGTCCCACAAGTCAGTCTCACCCACTTGGCCCAGGTCTTTCATCCTCCCTGTCCACCCAACCAGATTTGGCCCTAAACTGAGAATCATAAAGGGCTTATAGTCCCCTCAGCTTTTCCAGGACAAGGCTCTGTGTGGTCTCATAGCCTCAGGCTGAACCTCGGACCTGGTGACACGAGGATGTGAAAGGGGCTTGGCCACTACCTGGGCCCAGGGTCACTCACTTTTCTCGCTCTGGTTGTAGTAGCCTTGCAGTTTCTGAAAGTATGCTCGAATCTGCAGTTCTGCTGCTTTGCCAATGTGTGTCTGGTCATCCCAGTAATCCTGTCCCACCTGCTCCATCCAGGGCACCCGAGGCTCAAACCTTGGATTCACTGCCCCACTGTTGAAGTGCACGAACTCTGTGTTGTCCACATAGCCAATGGTCATGTAGAGGGTCTCCTCTAAGCCAGGTCTTGATATTGCGATGTCGAAGTACCGCAAAGAGTGGGAACCTGGGGGAAGTGAGAGGCTGATGTCTGGCTTGACCCTCCTTCTATGGGGACCCAGGGCAAACTGTAGAAGGGGAGCAGGAGGTGCAGGGCTCAAGGGAGTGGGGTATGGGCAGCCCGGCTGGGAGGGTCTGGCTGGGCAGGCTTTCCAGGTGTTCTCCCTGTAAAAGACTTCCCCTCAAGACCTGAACTCACCTTTAAAGGTATGGGTCAGGGCAAGGGAAGCCCCCAGCAGCAGGTGGAGAGTGAGGAGTAATGAACTCTCCATTCTCTGGATTTGGAGATTTGGAGAGAGTCAAGTTCCTGTGGGTTCACAGTGACTATATAATCAGAACTATAACAGCAGAGCTCTAGAAACCTGATAGCCAATAGGAATGAGAAATGGAGCCTAGTCATCAGTATCCCTGCAGAAGGTGTTCGTTTCCGCTTACAAGAGAAGAAGGGAAACTGCAGGGTTGTGAGGAATGCCTTTGCTCAGCTACCCAAGGAGACCCCGGGAGCCTCTCTCTGTGTACCCTGGCCTTTGCCCGGACCCCTGACCTGCACCCAGTGCTCACTGTCACATTATTTCTAAGGTTTTAGTGTCTCTGTATGACTTTAAGAATTAGAGTGAATTCCTAATTGTGGTTCGTCTCTTTCAGTACTTATCACATTAGAAATAAAACCTTAAAAATAATTCACTTAAGTGATTTTACTAACCTATTATAGGAGTATTGTTTTATGAAAGACAACTATTTTCCAAAATATACTGAGACGAGTGGTTTTTTTTTTTTTTTTTTTTTTTTTAATCACACGCTACAATTCTGCATGCCTTTTACTGCTGGGTTTTCTTATCTACTTCTGCTTTTAACCTGTTACATTGGTTGAGTATATGAAAAAAATCAGCCTGAAAACAGTATGTGTGGAGAATTGTTTTCAGTAATGTGAATGTCCATCTTTGTTGTGACAGTGAAAGGACACCAGTGTTAGCTTCTTCAAGGCTATTTGCAACTCAGAGTCTCAAATTTACTACCCTGTGAATCCATCCAGGAAAGGTGGTGGCTCACAGACACCTGGAGTCTGAAAAAGAATGTGAGGTGTGCGTGAATAGTGTGGAAATGTAGGGAAGGAAGCAGTGAAAAGGAGGAAGGAAGTGAAATCCAGATATACTGCCCTTAGATTTGTAAAAGAAATTAATGTACCTTGACACCAGGCACTAGGCAAAAGCATCAGAGAAGAGGAAGGTACCCTTTGGAGAGTCAAAGAGAGAGGGAAAATGTTTCTAAACTCCACAGATACAATATTTGGGACTCTGCAAAAATATGGTTTAAGATCTGGGCAGCAAGCAGACACTGCCAAGGGACTCTCTGCAACTCCTAGCATGTTCACAGTTGGGAATCGTTTTCAAAGAAGATTATAAAGTCAACCCTTTTGGCCACCAAAAGCAGAAGCCCACACATTTTTATGACTTGAACCATAAATGCCTCCCCTCTCCAGTCAATAAGCAAGTGAGCACCCCTCCCCCAAGAAGCATGTGTCCACTGATTTGGACACAGATTCACAGACACATTGGGGGAGTAGGCAGTGCTGCGGCTGAAGCTAAGGATGCGGCCATATGGGAAAGGCTGCGATACCCCTGGGAAAAAAATTACTAGCTGTATTTGAAGAGTGACAGAGGCAGCTTCAGGCATGTAAATTCAGAGTTTATACTTTGTGAACCAGGAGAGATTACCTTGGTTTCGTTGCTTTCTGTACTCTCAGAGTCCTAGAAAAATATTTAGTGGAAATGTACCACTGTTGGGGAGTTTCCCAAGCCCACACTCTTAATGTCATGTTCCTCTTAGTATGTGGGGGTGGAAAGTGGGTGATTCATGGGAGAAGAGGGAGGGTGACTTCTGAAGTTGTAGCATTGCTGAAGGAGGAATTCAACCCAATAATAGTAACCTGTCACCTGCATCAGACAGTACACTAGGCAGGAAAGTGGGAAAAATGCCCCCAGAGCCCTTTCTGATCCAACCTGTTAAGTCATCAGAGGGAAAATAACTCCACGTTTCCCCTCCTGCTCCTGTAAAAGTAAGCTATAATAAAGGTTACATATGACAAATGTATAGCCAACATTATACTAAATGAGAAAAAAATGAAAGCATTTCTTCTAAAATCGAGGACAAGACAAGGTATCCCCCTATGTTTATTTGACATAGAACTTGAGGTTGTAGCTAGGTCAATAAGGCAAGAGAAAAGAAGGAATTACAAATAGGAAAAGAAGTCAAATTATCATAATTTGACGATCCTAACAAGTTTGCCAGAATACTCATATAAATGCTTTTAAAAAAAGTAGCAGAACGAAAATGAACTCGCTGACAAATAAATCATGGAAAATATCTCATTTACACTGGTTTTCTAAAGCTGAAACATGTAGGAATGAACCCAATGAAAGAAGGGAAAGACGTTTACAAAGAAAAATTTAACATACTAAAGCAAGAAACTAAAGGAGATGCTAGGAAATAGAATGCTCATAGTTTGGCAAAATTAATGTAGTACAATGAACATATTACCAAAATTGTAATGATGTTTTTAACCAAACTATAAAAACATTCCCAAGGTTCATATGGAAACGCTAAATACTCAGAAAGCCAAAGGAATTCTAAGCAGAAAGACAATTCTGGAGGCATTACAACACTTGATCTCAGTTTATATTACAGAGCCATAATTGCAGACACAAAACGGAACTAGCAAAAATGCATTTGGAACATGAAATAGAACTGAGGATCCAGAAGTTTACCTACACATAGCTAGAGTCATATAATTTTTCACAAAAGTATAAAATATATAAAAACATATTGAAGAAAACTTTTTAACATATGAACTATAGCAAATTGGATTTCTTCACATAAAAACTACAAAATCCATATCTCATATTCTTGATGAAAATCATTTCAGAATGGAACAATGATCTTAATATAAGATCTGAAACTTTGAAACTGGTAGAGGAAAAAAGCAGGAAAAAAAAGCTTCAAATTTTCTGAAAAAGACTGTACTATTACAGAAAGAAATCTCAAGAATTGACAAATGCAATTGCATGAAATAATAGAGCTTCAGTATAGCAATAGTAACTATCACAGAATGAAGAAACAGCCTATAAAATGGAAACTTTTATCAACTCTGTATTAGATAATGATTCATAGCATATATAAGGAACTGCAAAGAAAAACACCACTCCCTTCTAATTGTGCAATCAATAAACAAGTTAGTGAGCTGAAAGAAGAAATAAAAGTGAATTGGCCAACAATACTTGAAATAGTATTTCACATCCGTATCCTGGGAAATTACCAGTTAGAATTGTTTTGAGATTCCATTTTGCCCCAGTCAGAATAGTTATCATAAAATATACAACAACAAATGCTAGTGGTGTTGTAAACTGGTGCAGACACTATGGAAATTGTTATAAAACTTTCTCAAAAAACCCAAAAACAGAACTACTATATGACCCAACCGTATGTCTCTTAGGTATATGTCAGAAGAATTTAAGGTGTTATACCAGATATTTGCATCTTTTGTTTGTCTTTTTGCTGCACTTTAAAAAAAAGCCATGAAATAGAAACAGCTTTAATTCCATCAACAGATGAATGAGTAGTGTAAATGTGGTACATATACATGGTGGACTTTTTACTTGAAAAAGAAATGAGATCACAGCATTTGTAGAAATGTGGTTAGAACCAGAAATCACCATGTTAAGTGGAATCAGACAGACTCAAAAAAAACAAATGTTTTATCTCATATGCATAATCTCTCTCCATATTTTGTATGTATGTATGTATGTATGTATGTATGTATGTATGCATGCATGTATGTATTGTGTGGCCATAGATACACATGGGTCATGAAACTAGAAATGAGACCATGAGAAACAAGAACATTTTCTTAAAGGAGGAGGAAAGGAGTGGGGAAAGAGGGAAGAGTTGGTAAGTTGGTAATGGATTGCATGTGATATAAATATGGAAGGTGGGACTATTTTGTGGAGAGGAAGTAGATCAGCAGGCTTTGGGTGATAGGAGGGATGATAAGGTGGAACAAATGTGATACATATGTCTCAAAAATGTAGGAATGCATAAATCATTTTCCATGCTATCATAAAACATTAATAAAAAAGAACAAAATAAAAAAAGGGTCAATAGGGAGACCAAAGGGGGAAAAAAAAAAGAAAAATTAAGAAAATAGAGAATCTTCTTTCTAGGTCTCTAACATTGGTATTTACCCGGTCAGCTTCAGTAGTAAAGGGTCACATTTGGACTGTACTGTGCTCCCTCTGCTCTCATTATACAGTGAATGCTGTTTGAAGGCTGAGGGTAGATGGTCAAGAGCATGTTAGTGTCAGGACTGCATTTTCTTTAGAAGTTTCTCTTGTATACCAAGGACTACCGCTTGTTACCAGTGGGTTTTGTGCCCACAGGTTAGGCAAATTTTCACCTGTTCCAAGGTCCCCCCCTGTTACACACCCCGTGGGAACAAATGTCCAAACCAAGGCTAAATAAAATAGGAGATCTTTTATGTATGTATTTTAGGGGGATAAAACTGGAACACTGAACTCAGCATTGGATGGTGAGATATAAAAGATCTGGGCACTATGTTAAATTTTATATATCTTGTAAATTAATCCTTTAACCATACTTTAAATGTAAACAAACCCATACCCATATCTTTATTTTCAACGAGGAATTTGAAGCTCAGAGAATGCTAAAATTTCATCAGAGTGGAAGCTAGGGAAGAGGAAAAGGGAAATGTGGGGAGGGGGATCAGTGCTCAGTGTTGGCCTGGTTTTCTCACTTTCTCACATTGTACTGAAAAGAGACACATACTGGACACAGTCAAGATATCAGTTTCAGAAAGAGAAGTCAGGAGCTCTTGAAGTCACAGTAAGGAATAAAGAAACTAGAACAAATTCTGTACAACTCAGCTCCACATAAGGCAATTGCTTCATCCTGTGGAAGAAAATAGGAAAAACAAAACAAAAGCAGGATGTGAGCTCTTCTGTGTCTGGAGGGCGCTGTCATATGAACTGGCCTGCAGAGACTGGGGCTGCTCTTGACACTCTAGGACTCTCTAGGGATATTACTCTGCACTCTTAAAAGCACTTCTACACCATCTCTTGGAGTCTGTGTGGTGATCCCTGCTGAGTGCTTTTGATCACAGCTAAGTAAGTAGTTTTTATTTGCTTAGTTATAACTCCATTACTCTCAGAGTTAGACATTTTTGCCTTGATCTTTTGATGAAAGACTGAGTCCTGGGAGAGGAAAGTGTAAGGACCAGAGGACTTCTAAGGTGAAGAATCCAAACTTTCTGTCCCAGGATGAGAGGGGCTGGAGGGGGTTGAGTGTGCAAACTAGGGAGATTCTTTAATGTTGGTTAATTTCTATGTAATGGGTCTTTGCTGACCTGCTGATTCCTTATTCAATAAAGGGCACTAAACTACTGACTGAATTGCAGAGAATAGTCAGGAAGATACTTTGAGTTTCTTACAAGAATCATCTAATACTGTTGCATCTAGCTCTTATTGATTGTTGGGCTTTTGTATGACAATTTTATATGATTGTTATATGCTTTCAATTATAAGTAACAGATGATACACTTTTCCCCCCAGTGCTCTGCAGAAGATATAGTTTTGATGATCTGTGCTATATAAAGATTCTGCATTTCTAAGGTTGTTTTCTTGAGTACACTCTATAAAGAGAGATACTAGATCCCTTAGAAATGAAAGTTCCCAGAGAGGCAGTTTTTTTCCCCATGAATATTTTTAAAAACTGTCCCCGTGGGTGCTTAGAAACCATTCTTGAGTTCTTAGCATGTAAGATTCCTAAAAAAATTTCTGTTTTTTTCTTGTGTTATATTGTTTCCTAGTTTTGCAAGAGAAATAGGTCATTTCCCACATATCTCTGAATGAATATTTGCTCTTTGATTTATTGAGCACAGATTGCTTTGTGGTGAGCTAACCTACTTCATTTGGGACCACTTACAGGATTTGTACTATTTGAAAATAGAAAGACTGTTTTTCTGGTTTTAGTGTGAATTTGTTAACTGTGTGATCTTAGTACTTCTTTATAATAATAAATTTCTTAACTCCTTTGATTTCTATGAGAATAGTGATATGTTTGTTAGGAACTTTTCCCTAAGTGCTTCAGCATTCTGACCATGTATAAGAGAAGATAGGGAAGAAACATACAAGTTGAGTGTCTATAAATACTAAACTTAGGAAGCCTACCCTGGGAAAACTTTATTCTTATTTCAAGGCAAGTAACCCTAGAGAGAAACATTCATGGTTTTAGTTATTCTATACAGCTACTTTACCACCTGAGAGCTGATGGACTGGAACAAAGAAGGATAGGAGAAAAGATCTCAGGGCACAGGAGTCTTGGGTGTTTTCCTAGGAGTCAAAATATGTGCCTTGGGGCCTTACTTGGAGAAAGCAGTTTGTTCTTGAGTGTGAAGCTGACACTGAAGTGGGAGGTGGAACTGTGACCCAGTTGCTTTCTTTGTCACTCATCTGTAGGTAGATTGCTGATGTCATGTCATCAGGCCTGTCTATGAAGGGATGTTCATCAACAGGAAAAGCACCTCATGAGAAACAGTCAAGAGAGATAACCAGGGCTTTTCCTGTATTTGCAAACAGCTTCTGTGCACCAGACTTTATACTCCAGCTTCGATTCAGTGCTTCCCTGGATTTCTTCATTCGATTATTTTTTCTTTGTAGTCTTTTTGTTTACTTAATCAGTGTGGCAAATTAATCGAGTCCTTAAAAAATGTTCAACTCCATGTTACTTTTTTCTCTACTCATCCTCTCCCATGCACATGCATGTTGGTGTATCACAATTTATCTCTCCAGTACATACATTTCTTCTGAAGTTCAAGTACCAATTCTCTCAAGAAATATTTTCGTGGATATCTTAAAGATGCTTCCAGTTTAACATGGCCACAACTGAACCATGATCTACCCCATCTCTAGAATGCTTCCTGATGTCTTTGTTTCAGTGAGCAATTCCACAGACCATTTGTAAAACCAGGAGCACAGTACACTCATTATGGCTTTAAACTGATGAAATGCATCCCTCAATATTGTCATTTTTATCAGTATCATTTTAAGAAATTATTTAATCCCTGTAATTTATTTAACTTTTTTCTTTTAACCTGGCATATCCTTTTATATTTACTTTTTTTGTTTTTGTTTTTGTGTTTGTCAGAATGAGATGCCATGAGACTCATCACATGACTCTTTTAAAAAGTATTTAACATATGTCAGTTATTATCCTAAACTTGTCTTTTTGCTCATTTTGAATTTTAAAGACTGCATCCTCTGATGTCACCCAGCTACTCCATTTCTTTCCAACCCAATTATTTTATGCAAGACAACCTTCAATATACCGTTTTAGTGCATGATAAAATGTTGTCTTAGTTGTCATCTTTAGTAAACATGCCCATATGCAGCAGGCAAAAAGTTATGAAAACATGTTTGCTAAATAAAATGAACAGAAAACATGAACCTGCAGAATTGGCTAAATTTTTCTGTAGAAGTACAAAACCCAGCTCCCTAGGGTAAAGTTCCATGACCCTTTCCTGAATGACTGAAATAGTGAGTCTCACGGGCTCATTATTTGCTTCTGCTCCCTTCATTTCATTGTCTACACACTTACCTTTTTGTTTTTTGACAAATATGTAATGGTTTTGTTTTGGAATACTTATGTTTCTCAGAATACAGATATCTCATGTCCTTGAACGTTTTCCTGTTGCTCACAGATGCCAGCAATTCCATCTTCCCAGAAAACTCTCTTGCCCCTGATACCTGAAGTGCAGCCTCTTTGCCTCCACTATGGTCTCACACCTCCCCTATACCTGGAGCCTTTGCATGTGTTCTTCTTTTTATGTGAAGAGATTTCCACATCCAGCTTTCCTGATCTACTCATTTCCAGTTTGTTCATAAGGCTCAAATGAATTTTTTGTGGGAAGTTTTTGTTAACTAGTCTCCAAACCAGGCTGCCTCCTCTACTGTTGTCTTTTAAAGCAATAATTATGGTTATTAGATATCATGAAATTATTTTATGCAAGACAACCTTCAATATACCATTTTAGTGTATGATAAAATGTTGTCTTAGTTGTCATCTTTAGTAAACATGCCCATATGCAGCAGGCAAAAAGTTATGAAAACATGTTTGCTAAATAAAATGAACAGAAAATATAAACCTGCAGAATTGGCTTAATTTTTCTGTAGAAGTACAAAAACTTTAAAAAATAACTTGAAAGCAGAGGCAGTCATAAGTACTGGGATAAGATATAGACCAGAGAATAGAATTTGGACATTTTTCTGTTGTGGAATGAATCTTGTACTATTAAATTCATTTATTCTGTTGATGAGAGATACTACATTATGAAAATGAAGATCTTTATCCAATTTGCCTTTCCCACCACTGAAAATCTTCACAGTAATTCACAAGAAGTGAAGGAAACAATTAAAAATATAAACTGCTTTTCAAACTTGTAAAATGTGTAAAATTATGTATAAGTCAGGATAATCAACAAAATACAGTTTGAATAAATACAAAATATTAACTTTTATTTAAAATGATATAAAATAAAATTACATTTTATTTATCTTATTTATATAATTTATGTAATAAACATCATAAACACACATACATGGTATAATTTGGTAATTGGGTTGTTATGTAATAATTTTCCTTGTAATTAAAAATATTTTCATTAATTGACTTTGCCTAGACTCTGGAACAGTATCTTTTACCAACACAAACATAAAATTTGAAATAATGTTCAGCTTGGCCAAGAATTGCACAAACACACTAGGATTTGATCTTTTAAAATAAGCGTTCAAGTAGAAGAAGACTGGATGTTTGGTAACAATTAGGGTTTAATTGTTGATTCAGTGGAGCTGGACATAGCACATTAATAGTTAAAAGAATAAACTATAAAATTGTAATGGTGTAGTTAAAATATCCAATTGTATGATCTTTAATTGTGTTAAAAACAAAACAATGTATTTTTAAAGAACATTCTGTGGTCACTAAGTAAAACAAATTAAAATTTCTGCCACCGATTGTATGTACATCCTTGTGGGAGAAAGAAAAATGTCTTTTCATCCACTATGGTACTTCTGCTAGAATTACCTTGCTGGTTCTGTGATTCATAGAAAATGAGAGAGATAATGCTGTGCATTCCACTGGATTTGTGAACCAGTAGCTGAAGCCAGGTGTGGTGGCACATGCCCTTAATGGTTTGGGAGCCAAAGGCAGGCTGATCCGTATGAATGCAAGGCCAGCCTAGTTTTCTTAGTGAGCAGTAATGCCAGCCAGTGCTACAGGGTGAGACCCTATCTCAAAACCAAACCAAATCAACCATCCAAACAAATGAACAAATAAAAAGAGAGTGGCAGAAAACTCCATATAGTATTTAAAATGGTTCGCCAAACAGGAAAGGAATCTTGAATCAGCCAATGGCTCTTGAATTTCCAAGATTGGTATCGTCTTGGTCAGTTTATTGTCAGCTTGACACAAGCTAGAATCATTTGGGAAGAGGGAGCCTCATTTGGCAAAATACCCCCATCAGATTGTGAGAAAGTTCCTAGAGCATTTTTTTGCTTAGTGATTGTTGTGGTAGGGTCCAGCTCACTGTGGGTGGTTCCACCTCTAGGCAGGTGGTTCTGGGTTGTAAGAAAACAAGCTGAACAAGCCCTGGATAGCAAGCCAGTAAGCAGCACTTTTTCATGGCTTCTGTTTCAATTCCTACCTCCAGGTTCCTGCCTTGAGTTCCTGCCCTGATTTCCCTCAGTGATGGACAAAGCTCAAACAAACTCTTTCCTCCCCAAGTTTCTTTTGGTTATGGTGTTTATCATAGCAATAGAAATGTAACTAGAACAGGCATCAATCTTTGAAAAATTTATAAAAGTACAAGTGACAAGATACCAAACTCAGACAATCTAATTTAGCATGCTCACTATTGAAATTTATCAGGCACCAAGTAAATGAAATAATGTTATTCATTAATAAGAATGGGAAATAAAAAAAAGTTTGCTGTATTTTTTAATCACTTCTAACACTGAACAATGATGTTCAGTAGAATCAGAAATATAGGTAACAAGAGGATAAAAATAATCTATATTTTTTTACTATTTATTTAGTTGCTTGTTTATTTATCATGTGTGTTTGGTGCTCTGTGGTGCACATGTGTGTGTAGGTCAAAGGATAACTTGAAGCAGCTGAACCTTTCCTTTTACCACACAGGTACTGAAGACTGAACTCAAGTCCTCAGCCTTGTCTGCAATCTCCTTTACTTGCTGAGCCATCTCTCTGGCCTGGTAGTTACTTTGTAAAATCACTTTCCTTAGATGACTGTAGCTATTTGCTGTATCTAATGTCAGACCAGCATTATTGATTTATGCCTAATTCAGGATTAAAACATTTATATGGAATAATATTAACTGATTATTTACCATAAAATTTCATTGCATATATATATATATATATATATATATATATATATATATATATATGATTCTACTGAACATCATTGTTCAGTGTTAGAAGTGATTAAAAAATACAGCAAACTTTTTTTATTTCCCATTCTTATTAATGAATAACATTATTTCATTTACTTGGTGCCTGATAAATTTCAATAGTGAGCATGCTAATTTATATTTATATATACTTAAAAAAAAATCCAATCATCTGTTGGTAGATATCTAGGTTGGTTCCATTTGTAGTTATTGTGACAAGTACAGAAACAAACATGGATGTACAAATACCTATGTGGTATATTGACTTGAATCTTTCTGAAAACACATTAATTTTAATGAGAAAAAGGAAGACACATATTGTATGTTCTTATGCAATGATAGGAAGGAGGAGCAGAGATCGCTGTACTGTAGGATCTGAAGCCCAGGCATTCTATAAACTATACCATGCAATGTGTCTACACATTACCAAGAAAATGCAGAAGAGCTGGACCTAGCCATTATCAAGACAGCATGTAGCTAGAGTTTTCCTGCCTGGCCCACAGTCAGGACAAATCTCTGTCACCCGCCAGTTCCACAGCCGCTCAGACCCAACCAAGTAAACACAGAGACTTATATTGCTTACAAACTGTATGGCTGTGGCAGGCTTCTTGCTAACTGTTCTTATAGATTAAATTAATCCATTTCCATAAATCTATACCTTGCTACATGGCTCGTGGCTTACCGGCATTTTCACATGTTGTCATCATGGCGGCTGGCAGTAACTCTCTCACTCGGCTTCCTGTTCTCTCAACAGCACCCTTCAATGATAGAGAGTTCTGCTGTGGTTTATTTTCAATTAAAAATAGTAGTACTGTGTATTTCATAGGGACTGGATTACTGGGTGAAACACTGGGAGTATGTACATATGTTATGAGTGGCAGGTATGAGTTGTGTCTTGCAAAGAAGTGTTCCACTTGTGGTTTGGTATCCAGTGTAGTTGGTGGTGACATTATTGATAACAGCCCTTGTTTTCTTGGTTTGCAGGCTATTATCTATGTATCTTTTTGTAAAATTTACAAAGAGAAAGCAGCTGACATCATGGAAGGAAAGAATCAAACAGCTCCATCTGAATTTATCATCTTGGGGTTCTCCAACCTGAATGAACTTCAGTTTTTACTCTTCACCATCTTCTTTCTGACTTACATATGCACTTTAGGAGGGAATGTTTTTATCATCTTGGTGACCATGGCTGATTCCCACCTACATACACCCATGTATTATTTCCTAGGAAACCTCGCTTTTATTGATATCTGCTACACCACTACTAACGTCCCCCAAATGATGGTGCACCTTTTGTCAGAGAAGAAAACCATTTCCTACGGAGGCTGTGTGGTCCAACTCTTTGCATTCATTTTCTTTGTAGGCTCAGAGTGTCTACTCCTGGCAGCAATGGCATATGACCGATACATTGCTATCTGCAAACCTTTAAGGTATTCATTTATCATGAACAAGGCCCTGTGCAGCTGGTTATCAGCCTCGTGCTGGACAGGTGGGTTTCTCAACTCAGTGGTGCACACAGTTCTGACCTTCCACCTGCCCTTCTGTGGTAACAATAGGATCAATTATTTCTTCTGTGACATACCCCCTTTGCTGATCTTGTCTTGTGGGGATACTTCCATCAATGAACTGGCTTTGTTGTCCATTGGGATCTTCATAGGTTGGACTCCTTTCCTGTGCATCATCCTTTCCTACCTTCACATTATCTCAACCATCCTGAGGATCCGCTCCTCTGAGGGGAGGCACAAAGCCTTTTCCACCTGTGCCTCCCACCTGCTTATTGTTCTTCTCTATTACGGCAGTGCCATCTTCACGTATGTGCGGCCCATCTCATCTTATTCACTAGAGAAAGACAGATTGATCTCAGTGCTGTATAGTGTCGTCACTCCCATGCTGAATCCTGTAATTTATACACTGAGAAATAAGGACATCAAAGAGGCTGTGAAGACCATAGGGAGAAAATGGCAGCCACCAGTTTTCTCTTCTGATATGTAACCTCTCTTACCTGTAGTCAATAATCTTACATTAGAAAGTTAACTTTTATACCACTCAGCTGTTGCTAGTTATGTTTCACTTAAAACCTGATTGCGATATTTGGACACAGATTGCAAGAGTTGGCACACTCAACCCTAAGTGTACGTATCTGAGCTTTTGTTAGTCTCTTAAGGAGTTACTTCTTATAGTTCTATCCTTTTTATTCGTCTTTTCCATTTTGGAATCCTCATCAAAAGATGGCGCCCCTCTTATGCCATATTTACTGGGCAGATTTTATGATTTACTACTTACCACAAATGACTGTCCTCCAAGCCAAGTAACTGCCATCTTTTGACATTCAACTGAATTCCTTACAAAAGATCATACCAGCTGAGATTATTTACTGTTTATACCCTCTTATGGAGGGTTCAGAAGTTACAAGATCCTAACTGAGTTTCCAGATGCTCCCTACCACCTGTTGTATGTAATATGGACTCAGGGAGGGGATAGAGTATATAGGCCTGGGGAGGAGTCTCCATCTATGGGGCTCTGGAGGAGTCCTAATCCCCGCTTGGTAATGCTTTTCAAATGCAGCCTATTGGAGGAGGAGCATCCACACTCTTGTAAGTTACCCTTCACCTATGCTCTGTAAGTAAGCTCAATAAACTCATTCCCAGAGTGAACTTCGGCCCAGTTGTGCCTTTGTTTGCCCTTCAGGCCTAGGAGAAGGTGTAGATATTATTTACATCTCCCTGTAGGAATTTTTAGCAACAGTACTATATTTACTATGTGTAAAAGAATGAGGGGCCTATGAAGTGGCTCAACAGGTAAAGGTCCCAAATGGCAACCTACACTTTGTTCTCTGGCCTTCACACACCAGGGCACATATGTGGACACACACACACACACACACACACACACACACACACACACACACACACATGAGCACACACAATGAAAAATTAAAAAAAAATGTGAATGGCACTCCTTGTTTGTCATACATTTATTCTTTTCTTGGTAAGTAATGCTTTCAAAATTTATTTTTTAAAATAAGGATAGCTTAGAATATAGAAGAAATTGTAGCTATTTTATTTCATCAAATAAGAATGTACTAATTTATGCACTGTATACCACACCACATTAGGTAAAATGAATAGCAAAGACATTCAACATTTAGTTTCTACCTTTTCCTCCTTTTTTAATTAAACATTTTCATATAATATATTTTGATCATGTTTTTTACTTCCCTCAACTCCACCCAGATACTTCCCACTGCCCATCTACCCAATTTTATGTTTTCTTTCTCTCTTAAAAGCAGAAACAAACATCAAAATAAACAAACAGTAAGATTAAAAGGCCAAAAAAAGAAAAGAAACACACACACACACACACACACACACACACACACACACACACACACACGAGAGAGAGAGAGAGAGAGAGAGAGAGGGGGGGGGACATGTAATTGGCTTTTTGTTGATCAGCAACTCCAACTCCTGGTCATGGGGCCTGACCTAGAGTGTAGTTGATACATCCAATGTCACTCCATTGGGGAAAACTGATTTTCCCTTTGCAAATAGCTCCTTGGTATGGGTGGGACTTGGTGTCTACATCCTCTTCTCTGTACTGAGATTTTGTCTGGTTTGAACCTGTGCAGGTCTTCTGCATGCTGCCACAGTATCTATGGATTCATATGCTTATTTAAATATGAATACCACTAGATTATATTCAGCTTGTTCTTTGATTTTGACAGAGAAATGTAACTGTGATGATACGTTATTTCACTTCCAGATCATTGGGTAATTAATTTTAGTTTTGTCATCTGCTACATGGGCCAAATTGAACACTATCATGTTGGAAAGACAGTCAGGTATTTCAGATCATATTCCTAACTCTATCAAAAGATGGAATATCCCAATGGGATTTTTTTAGGTTCACATAGCTATTGTATAGAATTTCTTAAGCTTAGGAAATTTTTTCTAGAAATGTAGAAAACCATGATAAAATTAAAATATGTAGAAAATGAAGTAGGAATTTTGAGAGGGAGTAAAATTTTTTAGTAATGTAACAACTGGTAAGAAACGGTATTAAAATACTGTTTTTATATTTATTACCAAGCAAGTAAGAACTACAGACTAATTTTCTGGTGAACATAGACTCAAAAAGGCTATAAAATACTTGCAACCTGAATTCAAGATTAAATTAAATCACATTAAAATCATACCTTGTGTTCAAAGTTGTTTTTATCTGTGGGAGACAAGTTGTGGCAATTTGGCCTTTAAAACTAATAATCACAATGTGTAAATCATACATGTAATATACAATATGAATAAAATTAATGGCAAAAATCATATAATCATAAGAGATGTAAAAAAAAGCATCTGCTGGTGTGCAACAGCTTCATAATAAGTTGCCTTGAAGAAAATAGGAATTGATGGAACATACCTCAAAATATCTTTTATTAAATACAGCAAAGTTTCTGTTTGACCACTAAAATAAGAGAGAGATACAACATAGATAAAAATTAGAAAGTAAGCCGGGCGGTGGTGGCGCACGCCTTTAATCCCAGCACTCGGGAGGCAGAGCCAGGCGGATCTCTGTGAGTTCGAGGCCAGCCTGGTCTCCAAAGCGAGTTCCAGGAAAGGCGCAAAGCTACACAGAGAAACCCTGTCTCGAAAAACCAAAAAAAAAAAAAAAAAAAAAAATTAGAAAGTAAGAAGTTAACTTTGCTTATTTGTAAATGACATGGTTCTACACTTAAAATACCCCACAGAGCCAACCAGAAAAATTAAATATGATAAACACTTTCAATAAAGTTGCCTGATAAGCAATCAATACATAGAATCAGTAGTTGTATATACACCAATAACAAGCTTGGTGAGGAAATATTGGGAAAGATAACTTATTTATAATAGCTTAAGAATAATATAGCTAGGATAAAAACCTACCAAAGAGGTAGATGATCTATATCAAAGAAAGTTTTAAGGCACTATAAAAAGAAATTGAAAAAAAAACAAACAAAACACTAGATGATGGAAAGATCTTCCACACTGAGAGACTGGCAGAAATAATATTATAAAAATGGCTATACTCCCCAAAGCGATTTACAGAGTCAATGAAATTCTTTTATTTTGTGGAACAATTTGAGGAAGTGATGGTGTTAACTCTTCTTTGTTGATCTCATAGAATCCAGCAGTGAATCCACTTTGTTTTGGGCTTTGAGATGGATCTTGTTATGTAGCTTAGCTCCAACTTACAGCATTTTTCTTGCCTCTGCCTACATAGTGTTGGGTTTTCAGATGTGTGTCATCACACCCAGCTCTATATGTCCTTCTGCATCCACCTATTTTGATTTGTGAAGTCAGGAGTTTCACCATCCAGTTCCTATATATATATATGATATATACATATGATATATCATATATATATGATATATTTTCTGATATATATGATATATTTTCTGATATATTTTTCATTGAATCCTTATGTTTAGTTGACTTTATTTCTTCCAATCAATTTTGGTTTGAATTCTACATTATCAGTTATCAGAATGGCTACATCAAGATGGCTTCCATTTGCCTGATATGTTGGCTTTCATTCTTTAACTCTTGTCTGTGGTGTCTTTGGCAGTGAAGGGCATTTCTTAGAGACAACAGGTAGTTGGATCTTATTTCTTACTGTAGACTACTTGTCTGCATCATTTAATTGGAGAGCTAAGGCAATTTACAACTAGAGTTACTATCAGAGATATTTACTAAGTCCTGTGATTGTGTTGGTTGTTTCTGTGGTTGGTTGCACTATTTTCCATTATTTTGATTTTTTTTATTAGTGTTAGGAATTTTTATTTAGTGTTAGGAATTTGCTGGTTTATTGTGCTAGAGATGATGGACATCTTATCTCCCCTTTGTTTGCCCACTCCTCTCATAAAATATCTAGGAATAAACTTAACCAAGGAGGTAGATGACCTCTACAAAAAAATGTTTAAGACACTGAAAAAAAGAAATTTAAGAAGACACTAGATGATGGAAAGATCTTCCATGATGAGAGATGGGCAGAAATCTGTGTCTAGGGGAGACAGAAGAGGGAGAGGAGGAGGAGAGATGAATATGAACTGGACTGTGATTTGTTCAGCTTCACTGTAATGGGAGTGTAGCTCTGTATTGTAAATTGATAGCTTCCACTCCTGAGTACTCTTCCCACAGAAATCCATGCTTCTATTACCATGGAATTGGGTGGGCATGGAAACACAACACAACAAAACAACATCAATAAAATATAAATGAAAGAAATGGAACTTGAATTACAGCACTTTCTTTTCGTTGGTGTTCAAGCTGATAGCCTTTGGACATGGCTTGTGACATCAGCTCCTTCCTGAGTCTACTGCTTATCTGCTCTGCGGTTTTGAACTTGAGAATCTCCATAATCAAGTGAGCCAATGTACTAAAATATCCACTGCCTCATATGCACATGCAATTGTCTTCTGGTTCTCTTTCTTTAAGGAAACCATGGCAGATACAACTTTTGGCTTTTATCTTTCTGCTTCTGAGTAAATAAGAATTACTTTTCAGGTTCCTTGACTCAGACAGAGTTAGAGGGTCCTTTCTAGAGTTTTCTCTCCCTCTGCTATAGAGCTAGCTGTGATGTTTTGATTCTGATTTTGTTAGATCCTGTCCTGAGAGAGGTTGGAAACCTCTGGTGGTTCTTTAAATTCTTGTAGTTTTCCTCAATCTGCCTGCTCATCTTCACTTTCCAAATTGCTTAAGTAGATTCTTTAGGTTGTTCAGGTTTTTACGGCTGCATTCTTTGGAGGAGGCAGAGTGAATGTGATTATGTTACTAGTAATCAGAACCTATATTTTTACATTTTAAAACTTTCAATGAAATAAATCAGTCAGTGTTTACTTTCCTCAGATCTAGTGTCCCATCCTGTTTTAATCTCTGTGACCCGTCCAGCAGGCCAGGTTATTGGATAAGACCCGAGGAGGCACCTCCTGAAAGATCAATGGGGGCATAAAGAAAGGAGATCAGGCGCATAAAGAAAGACAAAGTCAGTCTGAGTCGCGTCAAGGTCTGGTTTATTGCAAGGGGAGTTAGGCTTATATATGCTGGGAGCTAGGAGAAGTAGATAGGGGTATGGAAAATTACTAGGAGGAAGTTAGGGTAGGGTAGGGTTCAAGGAAAGGTCTCTTTGTTCCAGGGCTTGATCAACAGACCATGCAGCAAACCATCATGTTTCAGGAAGTTAATCTAAAAGTACGTATTGTGGTTTTGTTGAAAAATGGTTGCTATTGAAACTGTTAACGGAAGGTTAGGTACACAGCTTTTTCCCATGAGAATCAGTTAGGTTACTTGGCTCCTGACAATTCCCCCTTCTTTCTATAAAATGGCCAAAGCAGGCTTTGGTCATTAATCGAGAGAGCCCCTGTCTTAGGCTATATGGGGTGAGTCCTGTGTCTGGCAACGTGTCATGTTGAGCTGGTCTCTGGCAACCTCTGTACGTTGTGCTCCCAGCAAAGGCCCCATACTATTCCCGTCATTGAGTACCCTCTAGCTTTTAGTTGTAGGGGTTTTTAGGTTCATAGGCCGCTGAACCTGAGCCTTTCACCTGTTTCGATAGTTTGATCTTGAGTTTCTATCCGATGGTAGTGTACTGAAACAGTTTTTGATAGGGCCGAATCGATCTGATTTTTGATGAATTGTGTTAGTCGTTGAAAAGCCCAAGGACCAAAGGTGAGGAGGAGAAGGAAAATGACCAAGGGGGCCGAGAGGGTGGGGATCAGAGTAGAAAGCCAAGGGGATCCCTTTAGCCAGCCCTCAAACCAATTGTTTTGATTTTCAAAATCACATTTTCTTTGTGCCAATCTTTCTTTTAGTTTATCCATTGATTCCCTGACTACCCCAGTGTGATCGGCATAAAAGCAGCATTCTTCCTTCAAGGCTGCACATAATCCCCCCTCCTTTAAAAATAGTAAATCCAGACCTTTTCTGTTTTGTAACACAACCTCAGAGAGCGAGGTTAAAGACTTCTCCAGAGCAGAAATGGATCTTTCTATGGCCTCTAGGTCAGTAGTCATAGCCATTTGTAACTGCATAAGGTGGTTGCTCTGCACGAGGGCAGTAGTTCCTATACCAATTCCTGCAGCAATACCCCCAATACCTAACAAGAGGGCAATAGTCATAGACACAGGTTCTCGAGTGTATCTGCCTCTCTGCTTGAAGAATTCCATCACTGAGCTCTCTTGATGATAAGTGACACGAGGCCATAACTGGATCATCACACAAAATTCATGGAAATCATTAAATATCAGAGCAGATATGCAAGGGGTCAATCCTGTGTTACAGGCCCAGTAGGACCCGTTGGGGGCCTCGAGATAATAGCTCCCTCTATAGGGTGTCAATGTTTGTTTACAGAGGTGACTATGGATCAATGGAATTTTGCCCAAACAAGAACCTCGTCCGGAGACTTCAGGGAGTGTTAGCTTATGTGGCTTAGTCTGACACCTATTGCTCAGGGAAGTGAGGTTATTGGCAGTAGACTGAAAGGCGATTCCTTCATAATAAGGGGGACTGGAGGCAAGGCAGAGCCAGCAACCCAAAGTTTTGTTTGGATTTGTGGCATTCAGGGCCAGATAAGCTCCCTGGACCAAATTAAACAATCTATCTCCTGTTCCCCCAAAAGGAGTAAGGAGAGTGCCACTGCTGGAGTCTATGATGGTAGTCATGGTGCTTGTATGGTAGGGAAAGGGACAAGGAGGAGGTGAGGGAGGAGGAGGAGGAGGTGATGGCACCTTTTCATGATTGGAGGGAACCTTTTGGTCAGAGAGAACTAAGTTACGCCCTACTGACTTTGGGTACAGGTTTTCTATTGTTAGCAAGATCTTGAAAATGACTCCTTTATCTGTGCCATCAAGATACCAGTGGAGTCCCCATGTTTTTCCCGAGGGCCATTCTTGATTTACCCTACCCTGAGGGGTGAAGGTTATGTTTAGAGGTAATGATAGCCCGTGATTATGGGCTGTCCAAGTATAGGAGCTAAAGCAAAAAACGTCTATTCGTGCTAGGCTTACTGTATCCTCTTGTAACTGAAATAAGGTCCCAAGATGAAGTTGGTTTCCAGTAAGCTGCCCCTGTGGTTTCACAACCCCATCGAGCATAAAAGAAGGTCTCAAATCCCCCACATCTGGCAGCCGTGGCTCGGCTTCTACCATTCTTAGGACAGACATAAAAGTCAGATGTGCTAACCTACAATGAGCTGTGGGACTAACACAGCCAGGGGCGGTCATCATGGCAGGGTTATTATCATGGACTGTCTCACAAGGACTTGACCAAGTGGTTTTAGGACTGTGAGGAAATTGATTGCAGTTTGGAATCATTTGACCTCCCGTACCATTTAACTGGTGTTGGTCAATAGTAGGTATATCCCAAGAATCCAATCCTGCAGCCAGCTGACAGAAGTCGGGAGTGAGTGACGGCCACCAGGAATAGGGAGCATGGTTTGCAGTAACCCTCCAGACCTCCTCCCCCGTTACTGTGAAAATTCGCCAGGTAAGCTTTTTAATAGCATGGGGACTTTCCTCGGAGATGCAGGAGAGGGGAAGGGGGAAGAGTAGTAAACAAGTGATGAAGTAGGGGTTGGTTTTCCGAGGCCCGCAATGAACAGGTCCTGCCATTGAGATGTCTGTGGCTCCCTTTATTTTCCAAGCCGGAGGCATTTCTGAAAGAAAAAGAGAGAATTTTTGTCTCAGGGTTGTATCCTGGACATAACAGTTATTTTTTCCTTAGTCTAGGGAGGCAGTCTGTGTAGAGTAAGGCTTAATCAGTCAGTCTTTCTGGTAGCTAACAAGCCCCATTTTCCTTGGAGTCATAGATACATGCAGACTCCTTTCCCCAGATTAGAACTGGATCAGGACCGCCCCATTTTCCGGTTATTGGATCTTTCCAAAGGGCCTGTGCATATGCTTGTTTGATTTCTGGGTGCCAGTGTCGCTCAGCTGCAGATTTTCCGAAAACATCCAATGTCAGAAAATTTAATACGAATAGGGCATGAGAAAACAGAGCTTTGTGGTTTCCCTTAAGGGGAAATAGTGTCTCTTGTGAGCTGAGTTTATTAAGAGTATTTTTTAAAGTTTGGTGAGCTCTCTCGACGATACCCTGGCCTTGAGGGTTATAGGGTATTCCAGTGATATGTTTAATTCCTAATTGTAAACAAAATTGTCTAAATTTGTTAGTATATCCCGGACCATTATCAGTTTTTACACATTTTGGCTGACCCAGCACTGTGAAGACATGTAACATATGATTGATCACATCTTTGGTGGCTTCTCCACTATGAGTGGAGGCACAAATAAATCCACTGAAGGTATCTACAGTAACATGTATAAACTTTAATTTGCCAAAAGAAGGAACATGGGTGACATCCATCTGCCATAGTTGTCCAGGTATAAGCCCTCTGGGGTTTACTCCATAACGAGGTTCAGGTAAGAGCATCAGGCAATTTTTACAGCTTTTTACAATTTCCCTAGCCTGTTCTCTAGTAATTGAGAACCTTAGTCTCAAAGTTTGAGCATTGAGGTGATGAAGGCGGTGCGCCTCACGAGCAGCTGCTACCTGATCATGTTCCAAGTGAGAAATCAAGATAGAATGTGTAGCAGAATCGGCAAGTTCATTTCCCTGAGCTAGGGGTCCAGGTAGGCCTGTGTGGGCACGAATATGGCCAACATAAAAGGGTAGCGACCTTTGTCGGATTAATTTTTATAATTCAGAAAACATTTGGAAGGTGGGAGTAATGGGTTGGATTATTGGGACCATTTCCAAAGCCTGTAAAGCCCCTACCACATATCTACTGTCTGAATACAAATTAAAGGAGCAATCTTCAAAATTTTTAAAGACAGCAAGGGCAGCATACTGCTCCACCAGCTGAGCTGACTTGAAAGGGGTTGTCATAACGTTCTTTTGGCCATTGAGGACATAAGCAGCTTTACCATTACTTGACCCATCTATGAAAAGCACAGGGGAGTCCAGGATGAGCTCCATTCGGGTATTTTTAAGAAAAACAAAGGAAGTAAGGGAGAAGAATTGTAGGAGTTTGTTACTGGGCATCTGTGTGTCAAGTTTTCCTTCATAGGTGCAGACAAGGATGGCCCAGTCAGGATTGCGGGTGCATAACCATTCAAGTTGCTCTTTATCATATGGCATAACAATAATCAGGCTCATGCCCAAAATATCGAGTGGAGGCTTTTATTCCTAACATTATCAATTGGCAAACCAGGGAAGGGTAGGTGGGAAGGATTTTTCTTTTAGTAACAGGAAGATGTATCCACAGTAAGGGTACGGGCTCTTGCCAAAGCAGGCCCGTAGGGGCAAAAGCTGTAGAAAAAATGATCAAATACAATGGGAGGGTCAGGTCAAAATATCTCGTGTGTTGTTGAGTGATGGCCATTTCAACCTTTTGTAATACCCTCTCTGCCTCCACCGTAAGGTATCTAGGGGATTAAGGGTCGGAATCTCCTTTGAGGATATCTTCAAGGGGGCGTACCTCTCCCTTGGTTATTTTTAAATAGGGTCGCAGCCAATTGATATCCCCTAAAAGCTTTTGAAAATCATTGAGACAACGAAGTGTATCTTTTCTAATCTGGATTTTTTGTGTATAGAAGAGGTCCGGATGTAACTCGAACCCTAAAAACAGGAAGTGGTATTAGGTTTGTATCTTCTCTGGAGCTATATGAAATCCTCGGTCCTGAAGTGTGGTAATTATCTTTTGAGCTACATTTTGTGTTTTTTCTTCAGATTTCCCTGCTATTAACAAATCATCCATATAATGTATAATATAAACTTCAGGGTACTGGACCCTCACTGGATCGATAGACTGAGCTACATACTTTTGACATAGCGTAGGGGAATTAACCATTCCTTGGGGCAATACTCTCCATTGAAATCGAGGGTTAGGCCCAACATGATTCACAACAGGTATAGAAAAGGCAAAGCGTTTGCAATCCAGAGGATGCAGGGGGATAGAGAAAAAACAATCTTTGATATCTATGACTATCTTAAAATATTTTTTGGGAATGGTCACAGGAGATGGCAACCCAGGCTGTAACGCTCCCATGGGGACCATGGTTTTGTTTACTTCCCTGAGATCCTGCAATAGCTTTCATTTTCCAGTCTTTTTCTTTATCACAAAATAGGAATGTTCCATGGAGATGTGGAAGGTTCAAGATGCCCTTGTTCTAATCGTTCCTGCACCAACTGAAGGGCAGCCTGTACCTTTTCTTGATGCATAGACCACTGGTCTATCTGACCGGATCATCTGACTTCCAAGTTATTTTATCGGCTTGGCGTGCAGGAGGAACAGTGGTCCTTAGGAAAAAAGGTCTGTCTCCAATCCCCTTTTATCCAGCTTAGGGGTGGGCATGATGGGCTGAGTTCGTCCTTGTTCAAACTTCCCCAGCCCTTTGCCAGGCAGAAAGCCTGTCTTTAGCATCATTTGGGTCACTTTATCATTGGGACTCATCATAATGACCCCCATCTGTGTCAAAATGTCTCTTCCCCACAGGTTGGTCGGCAACCCCTCAACTATAAAGGGCCTTATTGTTCCAGTATTTCCCTCAGTGTCTTTCCATTTTAAGAATTTAGAGCTTTGTAGCATATTTTGGATTTGGCCTATTCCCTTTAAATGTGTGGCAGTGGGTTCCAGTGGCCATGAATCAGGCCAGTATTTTTTTGCTATAATGGTGGCATCAGCGCCCGTATCAAGGATACCTGAAAATTGCTTCCCCTCCAAGGAGAGGTTGAGTATAGGCCGGCTCTCCGTTAATTGTTGTACGCAAAATATATCTGAAGATCCTGGTGTTGAGTGACCATGAGTTGGACCCTTATGGGAAAATCATCCAACCATCGGGAGAGGAAGGGCCTGTGCGATGCGGTGGCCTGCGGGGATGGTAATAGGACCCCAAGAGGCCATGGCCAGGCATTTTATTTCTCCTTGATAGTCAGCATCTACTATGGAGGGAACAATGGAGAGCCCTTGTAGTGAGCTGGAGGCTTGGCCTATAATTAGGAAGAACATACCAGGCGGGGGAGGGCCAAGGACCCCAGTTTCTATAATCACCATGCCCTCTTCCGGGGTTACAACCCGGGTGGTGGGGGAACAGAGGTTCAATCCTGCACTTCCTGGTGTGGCTTGGGATAGGCCTGAGGAAGCTGAGCCAAGGCTGTCTGGGGCAGCGGGGTCCCATGTTCCCGATTGTTGCTGAAGGGGTTGTTGGGGGTTACACGGGGTTGTAATGGATGGGTGGGGCCCCAAGACGGGGCCCGCATCCCGTTTCCTGAGACCGCAGACAATGGCTGGCCGTTAATATCAGTCCTGGAGCGGCAGTCCTTGGCCCAATGTCGCCCCCTTTTGCATCGAGGGCAGAGCTCTGGGGGTGGAATGTTTAGATTATTATTAAAAGAGGATCCTTCACCTTGGGTGCTAGGGCACTCTCTGGCGAAATGTCCAGGGAGCCCACATTTGAAACAGTTCTTGACTCCATAATTCGGTCCTCTGATGGGCGCCTGAAGCACAGCACCTATGACCATACTAATGGATTTAGAGATCTTGTGATCAAAGGAGTCTACATCATTATATAGCTTGATCATGCCATTGAGATCCATGGCCTTAGTTTTGCCTCTTAAGGCTGCTCTGCAGGCTGCATTGGCATTTTCTATGGCCAATTGTTTAACCATAATATTTTCCAACCCATCCTCTCCCAGGATTCATTCTGCCACTTCTAGTAGCCTGGCAATGAACTGGGCATAAGGTTCGCTGTTGCCTTGGACTATCTTAGACAGGGAAGTAGTGGCTGCTCCCATCGTGGGCACAGCCCGCCAGGCAGCCATCGCTGCCTGGGCTGTTTGTACCAGAAGCCCTGCTGGGAGTTTTTGTTGCTTTTCCTCCATGGCATACTTGCCCCTTCCCGTAATTTTATCCAAAGACCATGAGGCTGTCTGGGGACCTTTTTTATTTATAATGGCCTATGTTTCAGCTCTATCTATAAATTCAGCATTCCAGGTCAAAAATTGACTTCGAGTTAACACTGATTGTACCACTTTGTTCCATTCATGAGGCAACAAACTGCCCCCCTGAGCCAGCCCTTCAAGGATTGAAATTGTGAAGGGGGCATTGATACCATAATTCTTCACTGCTGAATGCAAATCTTTTAAATGCCTGATTTTTAGCTTTCTATATATGACCTGGCCATTAGTGTCACCCCCCTGTTCCTCTGTTGGTTCTTCCTCTTCCCTTTTGGAGGCTGAGGCGCCTTGTTCTGCACCCTTAGCGTCCTCATCATCATCCTGAGTGTTGTCAACTTGTGTCCCCCCCCCCCCCCCCGTCCTGGGACTGAGTACCAGAACGGGTCATTACTGGGAAGGAGAGGGAAATGGTGAGCAGTGTCTTTTTGATTTTTTCTACTTTTGGTTTGGCCTTCGACTGGGAGTCTGAGTGACGGGAATTACTGGAGGCGGTGGGAAGGGTGGTGTTGGCCTCTCCTGTAAGGTCAGCTTGTAACTCCTGTATCTGTTGGGCAAGATCCCTCAACTCTCTTTTCATAGAAAGAACATCTTTTAAATTGGTGATCTGTAGCTTGAGTTTTCCTGCCTGGCCCACAGTCAGGACAAATCTCTCTCACCTGCCAGTCCCACAGCCACTCAGACCCAACCAAGTAAACTTATATTGGTTACAAACTGTATGGCCATGGCAGGCTTCTTGCTAACTGTTCTTACAGCTTAAATCAATCCATTTCCATTAATCTGTACCTTGCCACATGGCTCGTGGCTTACCGGCATCTTTACATGCTGCTTGTCCTCATGGTGGCTGGCAATGTCTCTCTCACCCAGCTTCCTGTTCTCTCAGTTCTCCTCTGTTAGTCCCGCCTATACTTCCTGCCTGGCCACTGGCCAATCAGTGATTTATTTATTGACCAATCAGCAACACATTTGACATACAGACCATCCCACAGCAGTGATCTTGTTTAGAAGAGATTCCTTGGTCTCTAAAAGACCCTGCATTCCTGGTATAGCACAGCCCATTTGTCCCAGCACTGTTTTTATAGGAGGGACATAGGGAGGCGGGGGGGGGGGCAACAAAGGCGCCTCTCACCAAATAGGATCTGGGACTGAGTAAAAGGAGGGGGGTCATATCTTTCTTTTTCATAGCATTCTGCCTCCTCTTCCAAGCTTACTTCAGACGAGAGGTCAAGCCATTCATCGCCTGATGCATTTTTGTAAATGACAGGGTAGATCTTTTTACAAGATTGAGTGGCAGTGGGTGGTTTTATTAGTGGGGATGTTAACTCATTAGGGATAGGCTCATCAATAAGAGAGGGGGCACGCGAGACTGGGGCGGCTGCAGGGTTGCCCGTGATCTCGATGTTCTTTTGAGCCTCCGTTAGGGGAGAAGCGGCCTTACTTTCATTTTTTAACAGAGTGGCCGCCGTGGCTCCAGATTCATAATCAGGTGTCAGGCAGGGGGAGTTTGAGAGAAAATCCTCTGCAAGGGCTAGTAAATGTGAAACACGCCTGTCTCCCTCTGCTTCCTTTAGAACATCTCTAATCACACCATAAAAACTAAAAAAGGTGTCGGGGACATTTTCCCCATCTCTGATTAGTTTGTTAATATCTTTTCCAACCTTGTTCCAAGTCAGAGGGTGAATTCCTGGGCCGTTAATCACTAACCAGGGGCATTTCTTCTCCACAAATTGGAAGAATTTTATCAAATCCTTTTTCTTAACTCTTATTCCTCTCTCCCTAAGGTTACCTTTCATCTCTTTAAGAAAAAGAGCCTCTTTAGATAAATTTTTGCCCATGATCGATGGGACGACACACTTACCTCAAGACTCTCCAGCGTTGCACAAGTGATGCGGTCCGGGCGTCTCTACCCTGATCCTCTCTGGGGCCCCTTCCATTGTCCATTGTCCGGCAGGTCACTGTGCCTCGAGCCCCACGTTCGGGCGCCACTTGACCCGTCCAGCAGGCCAGGTTATTGGATGAGACCCGAGGAGGCACCTCCTGAAAGATCAATGGGGGCATAAAGAAAGGAGATCAGGCGCATAAAGAAAGACAAAGTCAGTCTGAGTCGCGTCAAGGTCTGGTTTATTGCAAGGGGAGTCGGGCTTATGTATGCTGGGAGCTAGGAGAAGTAGATAGGGGTATGGAAAATTACTAGGAGGAAGTTAGGGTAGGGTAGGGTTCAAGGAAAGGTCTCTTTGTTCCAGGGCTTGATCAACAGACCATGCAGCAAACCATCATGTTTCAGGAAGTTAATCTAAAAGTACGTATTGTGGTTTTGTTGAAAAATGGTTGCTATTGAAACTGTTAAAGGAAGATTAGGTACACAGCTTTTTCCCATGAGAATCAGTTAGGCTATTTGGCTCCTGACATCTCTGTGAACAAGGAAGGGATTGAGATCACTGGCCACTATAAACACCAGTGAAAATAGGCACTGGAACCACTACCCTGATTAGACTTACAGTTGGAAGACATAGGTTTTAACTTGGATAAAACATAACTAAATACCAGAACAATTTCTGTAGTGATTTTCTTTTTGTAAAATGGAGTAATTTAAAAAGAAAATAAAAAGCAAAATACTTTGAAAAATAATTTTGGAAAAGAACACATGGTTATTATGTTAGGTGACTGGTGACAGCTGCTTCTAGAAGGTTTATTGCTTGTGACTCTACTTAATATCGTTAATTCATACTTCAACCCACTTATCATCATAGCAGCAGGGAGGTCCTGAAGTTGTCATCATTATTGATAAACAATTGAGTTCCAGAATTGTTACCCAGATCAGAATTGTTTCCTTTGGTCAATTTTTGATATACACATCTTATTAAAAATCTGTAGTCTTAGCATTTATACTACTTTATATTGAAAATTATAAACAGAAATTATTGTTTTTTTGTTGTTTTATTGTTGTTGTTGTTATTTTGTTATTTTGAGACAGGATTCCTCTGTGTATCCCTGGTTGTCCTGGAACTCACTCTGTAGATCAATATACCTCTGCCTCCCAAGTGCTGGAATTAAAGGCATATGCCACCACCATTTGGTTGATTATTATTTAATAAAATATTAAAAAAACTGAAAAAGTCTATTAGAAATATTTTATTATGTTATTTCAACCTATTTAAACACAAAATAAAGAATTAAGCAATTTGGAACTCAAATTCTTTGATCACCAGCACAGTCTTTTTAAAACACAGCTAATCTGCACTGAGATTCTTCATTCTTAGACATTTGTACTGGGAAATAATGCACTCACTGTATACAGAGCACACTGTAGCTGATTAGAGCCTTTGGTTTTCACTTTTCCTGCAACTGAAATGGTCTCCTGGAAATTTGTTCTTGTCAAGAAAGTTTGTTCTCTAGTGGGTCCCTTGGGGACTCATTAGGGAGCTCTCAAATGATCATGTTATTGAAATGCTATAAATATTTTAATAAGGTCAGCAAGTGCATAATTGCTAAGGTTCAAAACTCTTCTCTGAAGAGGAAGGCGATTCAACAGGTCACACATTAATCATTAATCATTTCCTAGGTCATCCCCAGGGGCGGCTTCCTTGTTAAGTAGCCTCTGTCTCAACTTTGCTTTATGATTTTTAGCAATTATTCTCAGAAGAGGCCTTTAGGGACAAGCCACTTAATAACAATAGTGAGATAAACTCTTGGAAAGTTGAAGTTCTCCTCAGAGAAAAAGAAATAGGTGACTGTGGACAAACCTCCAGTCAACTATACACAAGAGTTACTTCTACTGAAAAAGTAAGAAAATGAAAGAAACCTCAAAGCTGCCTACTCTTTCATTAAGGCTACTTATCCCAGAATGTATAAAAATTGAAACCTCATTGATAGCAAACACATAGATGTATATAGATGTGTGTGTAAATATATGTATATATCACTATAACAAATGAATAAATTATATGTATACACATATATGTCTATGCATATGTGTACATGCACTTTCTCATTCATTTATTCATCTTATTTTGTTTGTTATTTATTTATTCATCTTACTTAGTTCATTATTTAGGTATACTAGAAAATCTCTATAATAGTTATTTCCTGTTACTATAATAAGGTACCCCAAAAAGAGCAACTTAAGGAAAGAAGGTATGTTAGTCAGGGTTTTTAGAAGAATATAAACTGAAAAGTGTTATTAGATTGGCTTTTATGGTCTGAGTAGTCCAACAATGGCTGTCTTCACACTAGAAAGTCTGAGATTGGTACATGCTCAGTCCAGGAGGCTGTGAGATTGGATGCCTCAGCAGTCTCAGTCTGGCAGTGAAGGCCTGGGGATTCTTGGAGAATCAAATGTCTTCAGGTCATGTTGGAAGGCCAAGGAGGCTGGGTTTTGATGTCAGCAAAAGATGACAATAGCAGAAGCAGGATAGATGAACTAAAAATAGAGTAGTTTAATTCTAGATAAAGTTAATGACTTAATCATCCCAGAAAAGTTTATTTTGGCCACAGTTCTAAGCTATAGTGTATCTTGCTCAGGAAACGATGGTGGTGGAAGTTTGGAGCAGCTGGAAACATTGTATCTACAGTTAGAAGCAGAGAGTGATGAAACCTTGTGCTCATATCTCATTTTTTTGTGGTCCAGGACCCAAGCCCAGGAAATGGTGCTGCCCAGTTTTAGGGTAGACCTTCCCACCTCAGTTAACTTAATCAAGACAATCTCTCACAGGTGTGCCCAGAGACGTGCCTCCTTAGGCAAGCCTATTAAGTTCATAAGTATTAATGATCATGTTTTAAGTTCTAATTCAAGCACAAATAATAATTTAAGAAACATAACACTGAAGAATTTCACTTCATATTCATATTGAAATGTTTAAAATTATGTCTTAATTCTACAATGTGACATGCTTTCCTACAGTTTACTTTTATGTTATGGGTTTATTGTCTGTGAAAATACAGCCTTATTTCTAATATTTGTTACTCAGTCATCCATAAATTATTTTTATACTGCTATGAAAATACAGATGCATATTGTAAGCTTATTTATACTTTTAGATGTACTATAGCATTGTGTACATTTATAAACACACTCATAGACATACATAATAAAATTATAAATTTTGTATATTTTATTAGATTAATTCAGCCCACAAAACATGAATCACCACACTTAGTAACCTACAAAAGTGATATTCTGGTGCAGAATATAAAACTTTATTTGAAAAAAATGAGAGGTATGATGGTTTCCTCCTCCTTAGAAACATTTCATTGCATAGTTCAGTTGCTCCACTGTAGAAATTCTTCTGTTGTTACATTTGGAACAGCCAAATTCATCCCTGTGACTCTTTCCCTGGCTTTTGCTGCACCCAGAAATGAGTGACAGTGTTCTTTTGAAGAAAATGGATGGAGACAGTAAAAGATGAGAGCAAGATAATTTCAGTGCATAATCCTTTGTGTATTTACACTTTACTTTCTAAGCTACATGAAAAATACTATTAAGTTATCCTAAATTATGAATACAAATAAGGATTTCACAGGGCAGAGTTATATTGTATCTGAAAATTTTAATGTTACTAATTTGTTATACAATCCATTCTTTAATTTTTCAACATTGAAAACTTGTTTTATGAGTATTAAAATGATCTAATTTATTAAAAAATTTAAAACTGATCTGGTTTAGTTTCAAACTTATAAATCAAAATTTAAATTTTCTCTGACTTTCCAGTTGTATTCTCCCCCATCCCATTAAAACAGTTTTCTGGTAAATAAAGAGGTGAATATACTTAATATGAATAAAAATCAAAGCAGTGAAGAAAATCTCTTACTAGTTTGTATTAGTGCATTTGAGTAATTTTTACAGCAATGTATTAAGTTAATGTGACTAAGCATTAAATCTTGTTTTAAAATTAATTGGTACAGTAGGTAGCTCACTCAGATCTCAGAACAGTTTCACTATTGTCCCGTTAGATCCTTATTCAAATGCATCCATCATCATATCAAATAAGAAGAGACATCTAGACAAAACATGAGTTGTTAGTGCAGTGACCATTATTTTGTATATCTGTGTAATATCCATTTTCAAACAGCAAATACAATAAAGTATTTCAGTTTTTAGCTTGGAAATGTTATTAGTCATTAAAAATGAGATTCATGTTATTTCCCAAAACATGAACAAAATGTGCTAAAAAAAACTAATTTCAAAGGAACAAATGCTGTGCAATTCCACAGAAAGAAGACATCTCTAATAGTAATATTCAGTGTACATTGAAATTAGCAATATGTCATGTAATGTCAGAGAATGAAACAGTGATCGTCTTAGACAAGGAATGAAGAGATGTTTTATAGCGTGTACAATGTTTCTGTTTTGAAGAACAAGCTCTAGATGTTTCTGCACCACATAGTGCTGGTGTAGCTCACAATAAAGCTTCTTGACACGCACACAAACACAACAGCAGAAAACTTTGGGAGGTGATAGATACATCCATTACTTCGATTATGCTGATGATTTGTGGGAATGTAAATCATTATAACAATTCTGAAAAACAGCATGGGGGTTCCTTAGAAATTAAAACTAGAATTTAGTTTTATTAAACCATGCCATTGCTGGCTATAGGAGTCCAAAAGAGGTATATTATACAAAAGGAAGTAAAATTACTGTATCACACATTATATATATGCACATATATAGTATATAAATATTTACATATATAACACACATTATATATGCATATATAAATATATTTACATATATGTAATGTTGTTTATAACTGTCAAGATATAAAAAATTGTGTTCATCAAATGAATGGGTAAGTGAAACATATTGTGGATATACAACAGAATACTATCCATGTATAAAGTAGAAAGAAACCCTTCCATTTGTCATAATAGAGATGCATCCAGAGGCTGTGGTGTTAAGCATTAAGTGAAATAGATCATCTACAGAGAGATAAATACCCTACCATCTCCCTCATTTGTGGGAGTTAATTTTGTAAATGATAAAAATACAGTGTTAGTTATTATAGACTGGAGTATGTTAGAGGAAGTATTGCAGAGATGCTGGTCTGTAGCATGAATCTTAAAAGTTCTTATTAATAAAATCAAACCCGAGGCCAGTTATTGGGGTCAATGCTGGTAGATCAGAGAAACAGAACAAGCCACAGCTACCTCACCTCGCCAGATCCTCAGCTGGTCTTGTCTCCTCAGACTGGAGGTCTCTGAGTCCTCATCCAGAATGGGTCTCAGCTGAATTGCTGCTCAAAAGCCTGAATGCTTAACCAGCCAAATGCTTAACCAGTCAAAATGCTTCTAGTTTCTGGTCCTCACGCCTTATATACCTTTCTGCTTTCTACCACCACTCCCTGGGATTAAAGGCTTGCTTTCTGGGATTAAAGGTGTGATGAGTCACCATGACTGTCTGTATCCTTGAACATATGGATTTCTGCCTCTGGAATGCTAGGATTAAAGGCGTGTGCTACCACTGCCTACCCTTTATGTTAATATTGTGGCTGTCTGTTCTCTGACCCCAGATAAGTTTATTAGAATGCACAATATTTGGGGGAATACAATACCATACTGGTCAAAGCATACAAAGATTTGGGTAGACAGGGCACAAATTCATATCTACTGCACCACATACTCACTGTAGTATATAGTGATATACTGTATTCTTCAAAATGCTGAAGTGGAAGTAACATGATAACTATGTGAGGCAGTTTAGATGCTAATTGGGAGGACTTAGTCATTTTACAAAGCAACTATACTTCAAACATCATGTAGAACATCATAAGTATATACACTTCCATCATTTTTACTCAGCTCAGGGCCAACACATGGGATGGTGCCACCTACCTTCAGAGTTCATCTTCTCTCTTTAGTTAAACTATTCTAAAAATACTCTCATAGGCACACCCAGAAGTGGTTTTTGTTTTTATGGTGATCCTAAATCCAGTCAAATTGACAGTTAAGACTACCTATCATAGATCTTCCTGGAAACCCACTGGCCACACCAGCCAGGGAAACAGGTAGTCTTCAATCTCTTTCCCTTCCTCGAGTTTCAGTTTTCCAATCTTATCCCTAGTTTTGTAGAAGACTATCTGTTGGGGCCTCTCCTACCTTCCTGCCTTCATTCCGAAGGGACTAAGCAGATCTCCTACAACTTTCCTTCCTCACCTCATCCCTTTGTTTGACCCATCAACACCAGAGGCACTCTCCCTGGAAACCCACTGGCCACACTGGTAAGGGAATTAGGTAGATGATCTTCAGTATTCTTCTTATCCTCTAATTCTAATTCTCCAATCTCATACTACCCCTGCAGCAGACCACCTGCAGGGGCCTGTCTTCCCTCTCTTCTTCCATTCCTTGGGGACTCCACAGATCCTTGGGGCAGACCCAGTTTCCCCCTCTCTTGTGGATCTTCTCACCCCTCATCCTTCCAGCCTATCCCAATTCCTTCTTGTCAGCTCTCAACACCTAGAAACAAGTTCTAGAATCCCCAGTGGAAGCACTCTGAATCAGGCAACCCACAGCCACCACATGCTCCAAAGATCCAGTGAAAGTGACAGAAACCAAGGAGTGGAAAACTCACCCAATAAAGACAAGGCCTAGAATTACAATCATCCTAAACCCAGATGCTTAGATGCCAGTGTAAAAACATAATCAAATAGCAAGCACTATATGTCTCTGCTAGAGCCCAACAACCGTACTAAAATAGGGCCCGAGAAAGTAACATATCTAAAGCATAATAAAGGCAGTTTACAGGAAGCCTGCAGTCAAGATCAACTTAAATGGAGAAAAACTCAAAGCAATTCCACTAAAATCAGGAACAAGGTAAAGTTGTTCACTCTCTCCAGATTCTGGTATTCAATGTAGGATATGTAGTCTTAGCAAAAACAATAAGACAACTGCAGGAGATCAAGCAGATACAAATAGGAAGGGGAAAAGTCAAATTTTCTTTATTTTTCAGATGATATGATTGCATACATAAGTGACCCTAATTTTTTTTCTTTTCGAAACAGAGTTTCTCTGTGTAGTTTTGGTGCCTGTCCTGGATCTTGCTCTGTAAACCAGGCTGGCCTCGAACTTACAGAGATCTTCCTGGCTCTGCCTCCCGAGTGCTGGGATTAAAGGTGTGTGCCACTGCCACCCAGCAACCCTAAAATTTTTACTAGGAAACTCCTATAGTTGATAAACACTTTCAGCAAAGTAGCAGAGTACAAAACTAACACATAACACATTAGTAACCTACATGCAAAAGACAAATGGATTAAGACAGAAATCAGAGAAACGACACCTTTCACAATAGCCTCAAAAATGTAAGATATCTTGATTTAACTAACCAAACAAGAGAAGAACTTTTATAACAGAAACTTTAAGACATTGAGAAAAGAAGTTGAAGATATCAGAAGATGAAAATATCACCCATGCTCATGGATCAGTAAGATCAATATAGTAAAAATGGCCATCCCACCAAGCAACCTAAAGATTCAATGAAATCCCCATCAAAATTCCAATGCAATTCTTCACAGAAATTGAAAGGACAGTTTTCAGCTTCATATGCAAACAGAAAAAAAATAGGACAAGACAGTTTTGAACAATAGAAGAACTGCTGGAGGCATCATTATCTCCAACTTCAAATTTATTGCTATAGGGGAAATAGTTAAGATCTCCTGGGTAAACTGGGAGGGGGTAAAAAGGGGAGGGTGGGGGATGGGAACAGGAGAAATAGAGGTGGCCGAGTAGGGGGAGAGATGGAGAGGGAGAGCATGAAAGAAACATCTTGATAGAGGGAGCCACTATGGGGTTAAGGAGAAACCTGGTACTAGGGAAATTCCCAGGAATCCACAAGGATGACCCCAGCTAAGACTCCTAGCAATAGTGGAGAGGGTGCCTGAATTGGCCTTCCCATGTAATCAGATTAGTGACTACCCTAATTGTTATCATAGAACCTACATTCAGTAACTGATGGAAGCATATGCAGTGATCCACAGCCAAGCACTGGGCTGAGCTCCTGGAGTTCACTTGAAGAGAGGGAGGAGGAATCATATGAGCAAGGGGGGATCAAGATCATGATGGGGAAAACCACAGAGATAGCTGATCCAAGCTAGTGGGAGCTCAAGGACTCTAGACTAACAGCTGGGGAACCTGCATGGGACCAAACTAGGCTCTCTGAATGTGAGTGACAGTTGTGTGGCTTGATCTATTTGTGGGGTCCTGGCAGTGGAACCAGGATTTATCCAGGGTGCATGAACTGGCTTTTTGGAGCCCATTCCCTATGATGGGATACCTTGCTCAATCTTGATGCAGGGTGAGGGGCTTGGTCATGCCTCAGCTTGGTATACTATGCTTTATTGACTTCCATGGGAGGCCTTACTCCTCTGAGGAGTGAATGGGGGGTGTGATGGGTAGAGGTGGGAAGGAGAGAAAAGGAGGGGGGGTGAACTGGGGTTGGTATGTAAAATGAAAAAATAATTTTAAATAAAATTTAAATAAATTAAAAAAATAACTATAGTAATAAAAACAGCACAGTATTGGCATAAGACAGACATGTTGGTTAATCAATGGAATAGAATTAAAGATCTAGAAGTAAGTCCACACTTCTATGGAATATGATTTTTGACAAAAAAGCCAGAAATACACACTTACATTGAACCTTTACCCCTATATGCTAGTGCCCTTGGTACAGGAAGGAACTCTACATGCTGTAACCAGAAGTCCTGCAGAATGTCTGGCAGATTCTTTTATGAAGCAGGAACTCTGAAAGACTGTCCCACCTTGTTTTGGCAAGTTCAGCAATCATTTTCTTGTGGGTTCTGCATGTCCAGTTTATACAGCATATTGTCAAGCAGTCCAGGCCAGACCAGTTTCTTGCCCAAATGGCTAGCCATGCCACATCGAAAATAAACTTCTTCAATGCCCATCATCTTCTTGAAGTAATTGGTGCTACCAGGAGCTGATGTGTTGCACAGTTGAAAAAAGTCTAAGTTCTTAAAATATTTTAAATCCCATATTCTGTAGGTCTTTGAAGTATTCAAAGATTACCTATCCATCTGAAATATATCTCTGCATAGCTAGAAAACCTGACTAACATGACTATAGGTTTGACTATTATAGATGACTATTAATCTGTATTTCTTAATTATACATTATAATTTTAAATGAGTTACATAAACATAATGCCTTAAACAAGAGTAGAAATATACATATAGTATAACAAAATTGACCTTAAACCTGTATTAATTAACCAAAATCCATATCAATGTATTTTGAGATTAACAGTTGTTTTTTTGGATTAAAGTAGGTTCAATAATATACCTTTTTTCATCATTTCTATATCATATCCCCCTTTTTTCTTTAGAAAGAGATTGACTATGACCATTAACCATTTATAACCAACCACCTTTAAATGAAAACAAACATTCATAAAAAATATTTCGGGAATTTGGATGTAGTTTTTTAGACTAGTTCCTGCTGATTGGTGGATTCTGGTAATCTTTGAGGGACCCTGAGAAAACTTAGAATTATGGTTAAATCTTGGCTGTAGTAGTCTGTGAGGGTGCATCATCTCAACCAGTTGCCTTGAAGCTGTTCTGGATGTTGAATCATCTGGGCCCTCTTGCTCACTGAAGACCTCTCAGGGGATCTTCCTTGATGGAACCATATTAACCTAGAAGGAATCCACACTCATCTTCTGTGGAAACAAAAGCAAAACCTCATTTCCAAAGTAACATATCTTTTGACTTCAACCCTGGAAACAAGATATTTCTAAAATATATAGGTTGGTTTAATTTAGCAGCCTTTACAATCAAATGTCTCATAGTAGTTAAAAAAAAAAAATCCCAAAGACAACATAATAATATACCGTATCCAGACTCTCTGTATATTTTTCATCTTTATGTGGCTTATTTTACTTTTTATTATTTTATTTCTTTTTTAAGGATTTTCTCTACCCATTTTCTTTTTCCTCCCAAGCCTACATATATTTTTAAACACATCGTAACACATTTACAGGTTTTTTTTTTTATCTGAATCTGTCCTTATTTTATAGCTGTAATCCTTTTCTGACTAGAAGAGTTTTTAAGCTTCTAAGCCACGTGGCTAGAACCAAAGTGGTGGCCTTGGCTGCTGGATCTACCCTACCTGGCTTTTCAATATGATTGGAGATACCAACGGGTCACACTTACCTCCTTAATTCTGGGAAACAGTATTAAGTAGCATGCAGCTGTGTTCTTAAGCCTGCAGCTGTGCTCCCAAGCTCATAGGCAGTGGCTGGGAGAAGCCTCTTTGTGTCAAGGCTATGAGAGACCTGTGAGTCTTCCATGTTGCTGCTGAAGCCTACTGTGGCCAGGGGATTTAGTTCTGCCCTTAATGAGAGACATGAACTAGGAGCTATTCTTGGCTCTGTTTTAGAACAGTTTTTTAAGCTCTCAGGTTTTATGTGGAAATTCTTGCCAAGCATCTGGGTGTCAAATGTAACCAAAAGCTTTTCTGTGTGCTGCCCAACCCCATAGCAGCTTATAAAATAATCACTTAGAGGCTTAATATTAATTACAAACTATTTAGTCTATGGCACAGGCTTATTGCTAGCTAACTATTAAATCTTAAATTAACATATTTCTATCAATCTATTGTGGTGGTATTGTGTTCCCCAAAATATTGTGCACCCTAAAAAACTTATCTGGGGTCAGAGACAGAACAGCCACTAGATACAAAGGCTAGAAAATAGTGGCACTCACACCTTTAATCCTAGCATTCCAGAGGCAGAAATCCATGTGTTCAAGGATATAGGGAAGCATGGTGACTCATGCCTTTAATCCCAGAAAAACGAGCCTTTAATCCCAGGGAGTGGTGGTAGAAAGCAGAAAGGAATATAAGGTGTGAGGACCAGAAACCAGAAGCATTTGGTTGGTTAAGCTTTTAGGTTTTGAGCATTACAGTTCAGCTGAAAGCCATTCGGATATGAGGACACAGAGGCTTCCAGTCTGAGGAAACAAGATCAGCTGAGAAGTTGGCCAGGTGAAGTTAGCTGTGGCTTGTTCTGTCTCTCTGATCTTCCAGTATTCACCCCAATACCTGGCCTCAGGTTTGATTTTATTAATAAGACCTGTTAAGATTCCTGCTACAATCTATGTATCACCATGTCTCATGGTTTTACCTATGTTCTATTACATCTTGCTCCCTGGCAGCTCACAGTGTCTCTCCTGACTCTTCCTTTCTTTTCCTTGTATCTTTGCTTGGATTTCTTGCCTGGCTATAACCTGTTTCATCATTGGCCAAAGCTGCTTCTTTGTTAACCAATGGTAGCAACACACATTCACAGCATACAGACCATCCCACAGAAGCTTGATGCTACCAAAGGAGAAATGTAAACACCAAGTCAACCACAAACTCTATGGCCTACACATTGGTGTCCTGTATGCAGTATATGCCAGGGCAATGGTGCTACAAATCTTGAATGAGTAACCAGCCAATACCTAATTTGATTTAAGGCCATTTCTCAAGATGGAACCCATACATTTTTTGGGTGACCAAGAACCAGAGACTAGATAGTTCAGGGGTCTAGGGTAAATTAATCTTGGTAAGAACTGTTTTCTTTTTTTCTAGTCTTACCACAATGTTGTAGGGCAACTTGAAAAATTATTTCTCTGGTTTTCAATTCTGTTGTCTGAGATGCCTAAGTTTTTTGGCTAAAGCTGTAGGCTCTTTTCCAGTTCTGCTAATGATTTATATTTTGTTTCTTACATATAACTTTGGCACATAATGGGTACTCATCCAGTAAATGCTGACTAATCCTGGTACTCATAAACCTATGTGGTTTAAGAAAGAAAAATGACCCAGTGGGTTGGCAAACAAGTTTAGAAGGTTGTGGGTGAATAAACCTACAAATTAAGCATATCTCTGAAAATAAAAGATTACTCCTTACAATTCTTTTGCATTTTTAGTATGACAATTCTGACATGTATGTCTTACATTTTCTCCTGGAGGGTTTATAGTGAGATTAAGTTGCATTTTTTCCACACCAGTAACACATTCTGTACATCTTTATGAGCTCCCTCCTTTGCCTTTTTCATTCCTACACTCCTATAACTTTTCCTGGGGTTTCAGTAGCTCATTATTACCCTTGAGGAACATAGAGTCTTTGTTTTTAATTATTTTTTGAGAATTTCATATACTTTTCTTTCTTTCTTTCTTTCTTTCTTTCTTTCTTTCTTTCTTTCTTTCTTTTTATTTATTTATTTATCTGTTTATTTTTATTTATTTTACATCTGAGCCTCTCCTGCCAGTCTCTCTTCCTACCACCCCACCCCTGTTCTAACCCCCCAATCCATTCTTTCTCTGTTTCTGTTCAGGAAAGGGCAGGTCTTCCATAGATATCAACAAAACATGTCATATCAAGTTGCAGTAAGACTGACTCACCTCCTCAGGCTGGGCAAAGTGACCCAGTATGAGGAGTAGGATCCCAAAAGCCAATAAGAATCAGAGACAACCCCTGCTCATGTTCTTTTCCTTCCCTCAACTGTTCCCAACCAGATCTTCTTCCACCTCCCTCCCCCCTCAACTTCATGTTCATGTTCTCTATTAAAAAAGAAAAAGACACAAACAAAAACAAAAAAATAAAGAAAAAGCAACCACAGAGTCTTATTTGTGTTGGCTAACTACTTTTGAGCATGGGGTCTGCCCTGGAGAGTCATTAATATACCCAGTGTTACTCCATTGAAGAAAACTGATTTTCTTTCTCCCAGTAGCTAACAGTTGCAAATAACTTCTTGACTAGGGATGGAATTTAGTGTCCACTTTTCTTTCTCTGTGGTCTGGGGTTTTCTTTGGCTTGAGCTAGTCAAGATTTTGCGCATGCTTTCACCATCTATATGAATTTATATGTGCACTAGCCTTGTTGTGTATTGAAAAAACTGTTTCCATGAGATTGTCCGCCACTTATGGCTCATAATTTTTTTGGCTCATCTTCCACATAGATCCTTAGTCCTTGAGGGGAGGGATATTATAAAGACATCCTATTTAGGGCTAAATGTTCCAAAGTCACCTTGTCCAACCTTAATACATGGGGAGGTGAATCAGTCTTACTGCAACTTGGTATACCATGTTTTGTTGATATTCATGGGGAACCTGCCCTTTTCTGAACAGAAACAGAGGAGGAATAGATGGGAGGATGATAACAGGGGTGGTGTGGTGCAAGGAGAGACTGGCAGGATAGGAGAGAGGGGAAATGTGGCCAGGATGTAAGAGAGATTTTGTGGCCCATTTGGTCTCCATGTTAACTACTATCTCCTGCAAGAAGAATCTTCTCTAATGAAAGTTAAGTGGTGCACTGATCTATGGGTAGACCATATGTCATTAGGAATCATTTTATTGATATGGCCATTTAGCAAAATAATAGTAGTAGGTTTTCCTCTAGGGTCCATGATTTATCTCAAGTTCTTGTTGGGCATTAGTTTCATCTCATGAAACAAGCCTTAAATCTAAGAAAAAAGTAGTTGGTTTCTCCCATAACATTTGTGCCATTATTGCACTAGTTGTGTATGTTGCAATCAGGTTGCTATTGTAGCTTGAACGGTTCATAGCTGGGTGTGATTAATGATTACTTTCCTTGTCTGGTACAATGTATAGCAAGTTCCAGCACTACGGAAGCTAATCAGCAGGGTTAAGAACACAGATTTTTTTCATTTCCTTCCTTCCTTCCTTGCTTGCTTCTTTCCTCTTTCCTTCCTTCCTTTGTTCTTATTTATTTGTTCATTTCTTTGCTTTTTAAACAGAGAAGAATATTTTGTAGAACTCAAGTATGATCTATTCAATACAAAAAAAGAAAGGCAATAAAGCCCAATTGCATTGAGGATATTTTATTCCTATTTTTCTTTTATTGAAAACAGATTTTTCACACAATATATTCTGATTATGGTTTCCCCTCCTCAACTCCTCCAAGTTCCTTCCCATCTTCCCCCAGTCTGAATCCAACCCTTTCTGTCTCTCATTAGAAAATGAACAGGCATCTAAAGAATGTTAGTAAAATAAAATATGATCAAAAAATAACAGAACAAACAAACAAACAGAAGAAAAACAGCCAAAGAAAACTTCACAAGAAACATATCAATCAATGCAGAGATACACATGTTCACACACACAGAAATCCCATAAAAAATAAAAACTAGAAGCCAGAGTGTCTTAGTTTAAGGTTTTTATTGCTGCTATGAAATACCATGACCAAAAAGTAAGTTGATAAGGAGAGGGTTTATTTGGCTTACACTTCTGCGGGAGCCCATATTCAGGTCCCTAGTGGCTTTATCCAGCAGGTCTGCATAGAGAGGATGATTGGACCATGGGCCTGAGTGCAGGTGCCTGAGACGGTCTGCAATTGGCTGTGCTGGGGGGAGGTCTTTTGCTCTACCCCTTGGCAATTCTATAAATACACTAGGGCAGAGACAGTCGTGGTCCATTGGAATAGGTTCCAGGCCCTCTCAAGGCTATCCTGTATTTTCTATCTGTTTTTCCTCCCTCTAAATCCTTCTAACTAATATTTCCCTCTGCTCTTAATCAAGAGCACTCTGCAGAAATTTGGGGGGTGGTGGATAGCCTCCCCCACTTCCATATTTGCTGTTCACCACTAAATCAGGACAGGAATTAACAGGGAAAGATCCTGGAGGCAGGAGCTGATGCAGAGGCCATGGAGAGGTGCTGCTTACTGGCTTGCTTCCCATGACTTGCTCATCCTGCTTTCTTATAAAACCCAAGACCACCAGCCCAGGGATGCCACCACCCATCATAGACTGTGCTCTCCCCCATTGATCACTAATTAAGAAAATGCCTTATAGCTTTGTCTCATGGAGGCATTTCCTCAACTAAGGCTCTTTCCTCTATGATGACTCTAACTTGTATCAAGTTGACACACAAAACCAGCCAGTACACATAATATATATGCAAAGGACCTGTAAGGTTAAAAAAAATCCCTAACAAAGCATAATGGGACAAAGAACCTCCAAAGATGCCATTGAGTTTGGTTTATGGTGACCATCTACTGCTGAGCTTTGGACCTGCCCTTAAGAGTGAGACCCCATTGGAGAAAACTAATTTTTTGTTTGCAAGAAGTTATCAATTGGAGATAGCTTCTGAGTTAGGGATCGGGACTGTACCCTTCTCTTCTCAGTGTTGAAACCCCATTTGGTGCACCTGTGCAGTCCTCGTGCATGCTGCCACAGTCTCTGTGAGCTCATATGTGCATCAGTCCTGGTATGTTTAGGAGGCTTCATTTCCTTAGTGGCCTCCATTTCTTCTGACTCTTACACTCTCTCATCCCCTGTGGTTATTACATTCTCCTGCCTCCTTTTTTTGTAGGATCCCCTGAGTCCTGAGGGGAGAGATTTGATAGAGACATCCCATTTAGGACTGAGTGTTTCAGAGTCTTTCATTCTCTGCACATTGTTCAGTTGTGGATCTCTGTGTTTGTTCTCATATACTGCAGGTGGAAGCTTCTCTGATGATGGCTGTGCAAGGCACTGATCTATGAATATAGCAGAACATCATTAGGAGTAATTTTATTGCTAAAATTTATTTTTTTTAGCAAAACAGTAATATTGAGATTTCCTTTAGACCCCTGGCCTATCTAGTCTCAGGTCTTTGGCCATCCAATCAATGTTGGGGATGGGTTCCATCTCAGGGAATGGGCCTGAATTCCAGTCAGACAGTGGTTGGTTACTACAGCAACTTGATGCCACTATTGTATATCTTGCATGCAGGTCACCCTTGTAGGTGACCACATACAAAGGTTTGTATCTGGGTTGGTGTTTGCCTTTTTCCTCTGGAAACTGTTCAAAGTACCCTCCAGTACGATGAACATTAGCCTCTAGGGGTGAAACTCCATTAATGTAACCTATTCCTGGTACTGGAAGCTCCATTTTGTGATGAGGGATGTCCAGTCTGGGCTGTTTCTCCTGTTATTTGCCAATTTCATTAAGATTGCCTTCATATATGTATATAGTTTAGGAAGCCCCTACTGTACTAGGTGCCCATTCAACACCTCAAATGGCCCATAGTTTTATCTGTCCCTCCCTGCAGTTCCTTCCTCTCCCTCCTCTTCCCTTTTTTTCTCCATTTGACCCTCATATTCCAGTCCCTTCTATAACCACCCATAACTATCTGTTCTATTTTTCTTTCCTAGGGAGATACATATCTCCACTACAGTACATTACCCTATACCTAGCTTCTGTGGCTATATGGATTGTAGCTTGCTTATCAATGATTTAACAGGTAACATCCACCTACAAGTAAATACATAACATACAATATTTACTTTTTGGGTCTGGGTTATGTTACTCAGGAAGATTTTATTTTCTAGCTCCATTCATTAACCCATGAGTTTCATGATTTCACTTTTTAAAAAACCTGATAAATATTTCATTGTATAAATGTATCACATTTTTTATTCATTTATCCATTGACAGACATATAGGTGGTTGCTGTGGGATGTTCTGTATGGCAAATGTGTTGCTGATTGGTCAATAAAACACTGATTGGCCATTGGCTAGGCAGGAAGTATAGGCGGGACAAGGAGGAGAATAAAGCTGGGAAGTGGAAGGCTGAGTCAGAGAGACACTGCCAGCCGCCATGATGACAAACAGCATGTGAAGATGCCGGTAAGCCACGAGCCATGTGGCAAGGTATAGATTAATGGAAATGGATAATTTAAGCTGTAAGAAAAGTTAGCAAGAAGCCTGCCACGGCCATACAGTTTGTAAGCAATATAAGTCTCTGTGTTTACTTGGTTGGGTCTGAGCGGCTGTGGGACTGGCAGGTGAGAGAGATTTGTCTTGACTTTGGGCCAGGCAGGAAAACTCTAGCTATAGGTCATTTCCAGTTTCTGGCTGTTATGAGTAGAGCAGCAATGAACATGGGTGAGCAACTGTCTCTGTAGTATGATTCACAGTCCTATGGGTATATACCTAAGAGTTGTGTAGCTGGACCTTGTGGTATATCTAGTCTAACTTTCTGAGGAAACACCATACTGACTTCCATAGTGGATGTACAAGTTTGTATTCCCATCAGCAGTGAATGTCAAAACACTCTTCAGATCTCTAACTCCCTTTGGCTTTGTTAACTGCAACACACTTATGTATCTTGGGCTGTTTCCACTCCCTGTTAGCAGCTCTCCTTAGCAGATATCCCACAGTTCTGGCATCTCAAAGGCAATCCAGGCTTCAATGTTACAGCTTCACATAATGACCTCTTTAGGACTCCATTCAAGGACACCCCTAACACATGCCTGGCCTCACTGGCTTTCCTTAGATTCAGGGGCAAAATTCAAGAGGTTTCAGAGGAGAATTTTAGCATGCTGCCTAGAGATCATTCTTGTGATATTTTGGTGAAGAAAGCGGCTGCCTTTTGCCCTTTTAGAAGAGTCTATCTGAGGCTAAAGTAAAGAGTTTTGGATTAATTCTATTGCAGAAGAAATCTCAAAACAGCCTAGTATAGACTCTATCATTCAGTTATTAGTGATAACTCTTATGAATATTTATAATGAAAAGGAACAAGCTGAGCAGGGTAAATTATAAAATGTAAAATTTGAGAAGAAAAAGAATGGAGTTAAATGGAATGGAGCTAAGTCCTGTGTTCAAGGAGATAACTGGATTAAGAAATGGAATAAAGGGAGTGTTGCCCTCAGGGCAAGATCCCACCCAGCTAAATTCCAACTTGTGAAAAAGAATTATTAAAGAGCTGGATGTGGTCATGCATGCATTTAATCCCAGCACTCAGAAGGCAGTGGCTGGTGGATCTCTGAGTTTAAGGACAGCCTGGTCTACAAAGCAGGTTCAAGGGCAGTCAAACTTAGTCAGTGAAGAAGACAGAAAGCTGAAGATGTAATTAAATGAGGGGGCCATGTTCCAGCACCAGTAAGCAGCAGAGCTTGGAAGCTTCAACCACATGGTTCTGGAGTCAAGGATAGAAGAAAGGCATCTTGGAACTTTCCTCCAGGACTAAGGAAAGCCACTGAGGCCAGGCATGTGCCAAGGATGTCCCTGATAGGAGGCCTAGAAAGGCCATTTCTTGAAGCTGTGAAGTTGAAGCCTGGGTTGCCTTGGAGAACCCAAGATGTTGGAGATGCTAGAGCTGTGGGATACCCACTGAGGAAAGCTGCTAACAGGGAGTGGAGCCAGCCCAAGAGAAAGAAGTATGTTTCAATCAGCAGAGCTGACAGAATTGGAGATCCCAAGGGCATTTTGACATCAGACACACAATATGGAGTTTGCTCAGCTGGTTTTCTGTCTTGCTTTTCTCTAGTATTTCCTTGCTATGCTCCCTTCCCTGCATTTGTAATGTATGTCCTGTGCCATTATATGTTGGAAGAATATGGTTTTTTTTTATCATTTTGATTTTATAGGGGATTACAAAGTTAAAAGAGTGCATGAATCTTGGAAGAGACTTTGAAATTTGGACTTTTAAATGTTGTTGAGACTGTGATAGACTACGGGGACTTTTGAAGTTGGACTAAATGCATTTTGCATTATGATATTGTTAAAAACTTATGGGGGCCAGAGAGTGGAATGTGGTAGCTTAAATGTAATTGGCCCCTATAAACTCATAGGGAGTGGTACTATTAAGAGGTATGACTTTGTTGGAGTAGGTATGGCCTTGTTGGAGGAAGTGTGTCACTGTGGGGAAGGCTTTGAGGTTTCCTATGCTCAAGATACTGCTCAGTGTCTGATAACATTTCCTGTTGCCTTCATATCAATATGTAGCCAATGCTGTCTGTCTGCATGTTGCCATGCATAATGATAATGAACCGAACCTCTAAAACTGTAAGCAAGCCATCCCAAGTAAACATTTTCCTCTGGGCAGTGGTGGCACACGCCTTTAATCCCAGCACTCGGGAGGCAGAGATTTTTAACAATATCAAGTGGATCTCTGTGAGTTCGAGGCTAGCCTGGTCTACATAGTGAGATCCAGGACAGACACCAAAACTACACGGAGAAATCCTGTCTCAAAAAACCAAAAAAAAAAAAAAAAAAAAAAAACCCAAACAAAATAAAAACAACAACAACAACAACAGCAAAAAGGTTTTCCTTATAAGAGTTGTCATGGTCATGGTGTCTCTTTACAATAGAAAGCCTATGACAAAGTACTTTAGTATTACTGATATTCGGTTAAATGATTAACATTCTGAGCAGGATGAAGTGAGATTGTGTAAGATTTCACCTCTCATAAAGGTGTGCAGCCTAAGACTTGTGACATTTATGTGATCACACAAAAATGAGGACCAAATTAATACTCAATGTTTCAGAAAAGGTACAGTATATATAAACTTCCTTGAACTCAGACTGTCATGAGAGTGTCATGTCCAAGTGTTTGTCCAAGGCAGTGCATGTGCATGTTCATGTTCTCTGCAGGCAAATGGCCCAGCATAGACCTGGATACTGACTGACATATCTGGCTCAGATAATGATTGTGATACTACTACTGATTCAGGGACCAGATTCTGGACTCTAGGAAACTACTTTCCAAAGCTGAGCACCTGAGCCACCAGCTTTGAAATGACTGCTGTTTATAGTCTTCCTTCCTACAATGTTTTTCTCTAAGCTGGTGTCTGCAGCTAGAGCATCTAATGTTGAAACCCAGGTCTTGAACTTATGTTCTAGATATAGGGCAACCAGACAAGGGATTGTTTTGTCACTTGGAAGGAAGGTATAGTAATGTCAGAATTCTCACATTTGTGGGATTCAAAGGTCATTGGTTGTTTATCACAAGGTTAGTGTGAATAGAAAGTAAGTTATATTTAAATGAACCACACAAATGCAATTACATAACAGATACTTGTAGCTAGAGTTTTCCTGCCTGGCCCACGGTCAGGGCAAATCTCTCTCACCCGCCGGTCCCACAGCCACTCAGACCCAACCAAATAAACACAGAGACTTATATTGCTTACAAACTGTATGGCCATGGCAGGCTTCTTGCTAACTGTTCTTATATCTTAAATTAATCCATTTCTATAAATCTATACCTTGCCACATGGCTCGTGGCTTACCGGGATCTTCACATGCGGCTTGTCATGGTGGCGGCTGGCAGTGTCTCTCTCACCCAGCTTCCTGTTCTCTCAATTCTCCTCTCTGTTACTCCCGCCTATACTTCCTGCCTGGCCACTGGCCAATCAGTCATTTATTTATTGACCAATCAGCAACACATTTGACATACAGAACATCCCACAGCAGATACTGAGGAATGTATTATTTTAAAAAAGAATTACATTTTTTAAAAATTTGGGGTCTATAACAAAGCTTTTTGTACTTATGAGTAAAAGCAAACTGTCACAGAACACAACATTCCCAAAATTATTTTATATATTTGAAAGATCAATGATTACAAAGAAAATGATTTTATTAACTAAAATGAAGACAGTCAATAGTATAGAAGACAACAAAGTACTTCTAAACCAAAGAGTAGCTCTTTACCAAAGTCATTTGGTAATGATAATCCAATATTTTGTTTTCCAAAACTTATATTTGGATGCTAATGTAAATAAATTTAAATATAAGGCTAAAATGGAATTGATTTGCTTATGTTGTAATTCAATCAACTAATAAAATAACAGGCTAGCATAAGAAGTATTTTAGAAAGTGTATAACTCAAAAAGAATCAAATGTAATTTATGTGCTTCTGCAGATGGATTGAACAGTCCAGTTTCTGAGGAGGTAAAAGGTCTGATGATCAGTCGCTTTTGATATCTTGAAAATCTAGACTAAGTTTTGTTACTACAGGTGTCAAAATCTAAAACTTAAAACAAAATAAAAACTAATATACTATATACAAAATTTGAGTAGAAAAATGGCTGGGATAATTGAAATAGAGACTGAAGAATTGTTTTACCACTATAAGATAAAGGATTATCATTCTTATGAAGCTTCTTACAAAAATAAGAGAAAATATATAAAATTAAAGTAGTATGAGAACTAGCAAATATCAATGTCTTTGATCTGTCGAATTATCATACATTTGAAAAAATTTAGTAAAGGTGGATTGTTGCTGCTATGTAGATTCTGCTGTTTATCATTATGTTTTAGGCATCTAACAGGACTTAATCCAGCTCTAAGTTTCCCTATGCATAGTTCTTTATGAACTAGTAAAATCAGGTGAGTTTTAGAAGAGAAGTGCTTTGGCCCTACACTGTTAATTGACACATAAATAATTTATTTTTTAAAGTAATATGGTCACACCATTTAAGAGAGTTGAATATTTTGTACACTTAGATTCAATAAACCTATTCTTTAGAAATATAAAGACAAAACTTCAATTTTTATTATTACTTATAATAATAATTAAATATTGAAGGTATTTAATATAGGCAAAATGAATGAATATATACAGATAAATTTTGATATAAATTGAAAACTGTACTTCAGGAAAATTGTATCTGTAAGACTATGCAATTGTACCTAGTGATATCATATAAATTTATATCAATATGCATATTGATAGACAAAAATGAATTTTATGGTAATATTTTATTTGTGCCAAAATATGATTTTATTTGTATGTTAATAAATAAAGTTACCTGGGCGTCAGAGCTAATAGCAAGCCATTTAGCACAAGTCTGGCAGTGGTAGCACATGCCCTTTATCTGATCACATGGCAGGCAGAGTCTGTGTGTTCAAGGACATAGCCAGCTTGGTGACACACGCCTTTAATCCAAGTACCAACCATAGAGACCTGGAGGTCTATATAGACAGACAGTGACAAAAAAGTCATGTGGTTGGGTTTAGAACCAATGAGAAGGCAGAACAGAAAGTCAATAAAAATACAGACACACAGGAAGTAGGTCTCTTTTCTCAGGGGAAGGACAGCAGCGGCTGGTAAGCTAAAGGTTATTTGCTAGTTCTCTGACCTCTTGGGCTTTTAACTCTTTATTTGGCTCTGTGTTTCTTGTTTAATAAGACTGTTTAGAATTACATCTACAGAATTTAAAATAAAAATTTGAAAGTAAATGGTTGATTTGAAAATTATGACTTGGTGGGTGGAACTGGGGTTAATAGTATCATTTTTTATTATTAGCATAATAATATTGCCTCTGAAAAAATGTTAAGACATGTACTGATATTTTCAGTGTGTCTGTGTGTGGATGCATTAGGAGGTAAGAAGTAGTTAATCTATATTACAAGGCTTTAATTTTTCTTAATTTGAAGGAACAACAGTTTTAATAGTAAAAAGCAAAGAATTCAAACAATGAACTTGCATAAGGATGATGGTTATATAATGTAGTTTATCTACAGAAAAAATTACTCTTCATTAATATTATAGGTTGAAGGAATACCAATGACTAAAAACATTCCTGCATATAATTGAACAGTTAGTAACAAGAGGACAAAAATGATTCTAACCACTGAATTTTGTACTCAACAGTAACTTCCTTATACCACTCCTTATGGTCTCATTTCTCAGACTGTAGATAACAGGGTTGAGTGTTGGAGACAGTATTGTGTAAGAGACAGAGAACAAGAAATCTAAAGCAATTGGAGACTCTGAAGTTGAGTTTAGATATGCATAGGAGCCTGTGGAAAGAAACAATGAGACAACAAAAAGGTGGGGCAGGCAGGTAGAGAAGACCTTAGACCGGCCTTCAGCAGAGGGCATCCTAAGAACTGTGGAGAATATGTGGACATAGGAGAGGGAAATCCCAATGAAGCAGGAAAAGGCCATTGCAGACAGAAAACCAGCCACTCCCATCACTCCAAGGTAATCATTAGAGCAGGAGAGCTTGAGCAACTGGGGGACATCACAGAAGAACTGGTGGATTATTTTGGGCCCGCAGAACCTGACAGAGGATAAGGTTGCTGCATACAAGGTTCCTGGGATGCCACTGCTTAGCCATACACCTGTCACAGCCAACCTACACTTTCTGGGACACATGATGACCTCATAGTGCAGTGGAAAGCAAATGGCCACATAACGATCATACGACATCAATGTGAGAATGGCCAATTCACCCCAGGCAAAATCTGTGAAGAAAAAAACCTGCAGCATGCACTGGCTATATGAAATGTATCCACTGCCTGCCAGGGAATTCTCAATATACTGGGGAACTGTGACAGAAAGGGATGAGAGGTCCAGAAGGGAAAGGTGCTTCAGGAAGTAATACATTGGAGACTGGAGCTGCCGGTCCAGTGTGGTGATGGTGATAATGATGAAGTTACCTGTTGATCCCAATAGATATGTCACCAAAAAGAGCAAAGCATGCAAGATCTGTAGCTCATGGTTGTCAGAGAACCCCGTTAGGAGGAATCCACTCATTGTGGTTATATTTCTCACAAACATTTTGAGAGTAGAAATTGTGGTAGCAGCTGAAGAATAAAATGATATAGTAAATGCAGTATACAGATACTGAGACATTATTTATTTGTTCATTAGTATTTTCTTCAATAATTTCTCTCTCTCTCTCTCTCTATATATATATATATGAATATATATATATATATATATTCATATTCTATTTGTTGTGAAACTTAAGTGAGAACACATTTTTCTCATGTCCATAGAGTTCACACTATCTGCTCATAAACCAGTAGTTACAGGTAAATGTACATGTGGTCCATCACTGGTTCTCTCAAGGAACATAATTGTATTTGCCCTATGAAAAAGCACTATTCCATTGCCACAACAGAAACCCATTGCTTTTATCTGACTCATCAATAGACAGTGATGGGCTGTGGATGAGAGGTTTTTGAACATGGGACTGGTTATGTATAGACAGGACAGCATACTATTTTAGCAGATAGAATAGGCATTTTAAGGGAATATGCTAGGAATTAAAATATAGTTTGGTTGTTCACTGGAAATAGCTATTTTCTTTGGCAAACAGTACTAACATTACAGAGAGTCTGTTATTGTAGAACCAAGTGTAAAAATGAATATATGTATTGCTCTTAAATAACCATGCAGTGATTATTGAAATCAAAAGCAGCAAAAATACTTGTGCAGGGGGAATACTCACATACCACTCTCAATTTAGATATCTTATTTCATTTATGGACTGTTTTAGGGGACAAGCAGCTTCTATTTGAACTGCTGTCTATACTAATAGCCTTCAGATGTAGCCATCAAATAGCACTTACCACAAAGCAAGGACAATTGCAGACACACAGTGAGTTCTTGAGGTGCTTTAAGATGTAGAGGAAAATGACCAACATCCAGTGCCTAACTTCAGTAAGAGACTGGAAAAGTAAAGTCATTTATGTTTCAGACAGAAGAGAAATTATGTTTTAGTCCATGATCTTTTGCTTTGATATTTGAGAGATTGAAAATGACATATCATTCTCCCCTTGCAAGATGCATGTTGGTGTTTGAAGGTTGATGAGAACATAATAAAGTGTCAGCTTTCTGCATGTTTTTTCCCCATTAATGAGTTCTAGGCAACAAGAGCAAACATGCTCTGTCAGTCTTTTGAGGTTTTAAGTCCTGTGAAGTATCATCATATATTTTCTTGTGTCTACTTAAAGTTCGTATGCTTAGAAATGCAACCACAGAATAAAATTTGAGGTCACCCTTTTCAATCTTGAGGCAATTCCCATTTAGTGACATCTCCCTTGTGACAGAACAAACTCATTCCACCTCCCTCATATCTCTTTTGCAAAGAATAAACTTGATACCAAATCATTCCAACCCTACATCAAATTACTTGACAGGATGTTTGATTATGAAAATGGCTTTAGAGCCAAGCATGACATGAGAAAAAGAATCTCAGGACCTGTGGCAGTAGTGTACTGAATTCAAACCGGTGTGGGCTCCATAGAAAAAATCCTCCATCTAAAGGAAAATAAAACACCGTTAAATAAACTAGATAACTTATTTCATATGATACAATTCTTGCGTCTGAAAGTCTCTTGTTTCCTGCTCTGCGTACCTCAGGCATAACTGTAATCCTTTTAGAATATTCTCGTACTGTGTGATTTCTTCAAAACCTCATGTCCTACAAAAGTAATCAGTGCAAACTAGAGATCTCACTTATACTTCTCACAGTTTTCTTCTTTCCAAATTCTGCTTCTTTGATATTATTTTTCTCTGAGGTTGGTAAAATGATAAGTATGTTTATAATTATTGTTCACAATAAGTTTTTATATTCATTCATTTAATCTTAATATTTTAATCTGATAAACTATACAGTACATTGAGAGATAAAAAGGCTGAGTAATATTGATCATTCATATAAATAAGACAGGAGGCATGTTTAGATCCTAAAACAGGTTTCACTTGATCTATACAGTTTCATCAGCTTGGAGTTAAGAATTTTAACAGAAAAAATTTAAGAGTTAGTAGCTTAAATAATAGAATTGGCATCTGAGCTATAAAAATTTACACATATCAAAAAAGACACAGGGACAGGGTCACAATCTCATTGACAATGTTCATCTCAGGCTGTCTTTCTTGCTGACATCTGAGAGCTTTGAAGAAGTGCTTTCATAGTTTATAAAAGTGTCACAAGTGCAAGAATGTAACATGCTAACTTTTCTCATTCACTTGTTTTCTCACATGGCCCCTTATTATATCTATATGAACTTTAAAAAAATCTGTTTTTTTTTTCAGTAAGGTGTCCTTACTTCCTTGTTATAATCTCAACCTTGCTTTTCCAAACTAAGTAAGATTATAAGGTTGTATTAGAATTCCCATAAAATATTTATCTTTCCTCATCCAAGTTTGTAAAACTCACTCCAGAATGTCCTCTTGTGTATGCAGCTCCCCAAGCTGTTCTGCACCTTCTGATATTTGTTGTCCACAACTGCAGATTTGAAACCATATTATGTCCTTGGAGAGCAATTGTGTTGAGCTACTTTTTTGTGGGGAGGGGTGTGTGTGCGCGCACTATCTTCTGAAATGGCAGTTTGGACTTACACAAAGTCACTTCATTTACTTTGTCCTTGTGCCACCTGGGACGTGGAGTCACTCAAATTTCCACACAGCTGTTGAGGGATTTTGTGAGCTTGGGGTTTAGTGTTCTGGCTCAGTGGTTTTTAGTCTTTCGCAGACCTGTAAATCTCCCAGAGAGCTGGTTACAGCTCTGAGAACACTGGGCACCACACTGAGTGTTTCTGATTTGGCCATTGCTGGCAATAGCTCCCAGACCTGCTAGTCTGAACACAACAGGTGGAGGGCTACTGTGTAGCTAAAATGTGCATTTCTGAGAGGACAAAAGAAAACGTAAATATTCATGAAAATACTTGAGTCTCTACAAAGTCTCTTGAAAGTTTAGAAATCAGATTAATCTTTACATTTCTCCTTGAAATATAGGCAATACAAAGAATTTCATGTTCCTTTTCTTTTAATATTTTTATTAATTCTTTGGGTAGTTTACATCATGTACTCCAATCCCACCCATTTCCCAATCCTTCCTTGTCTGCCTTCTACCCTTGTAACCTCCCTCACAAATAAAAATAAAAATTAAAAAAAAAAGCATCTCACCAACCCCTCTGGGCAACGACCTGCTCCTCTGTTAACCATAGCCTTCTCCACATCTGTCTTGTCTCCAGTTCTGCGGTGTATGTGCCAGCTCGCTCCTCCTTCTTTCACATCTCTCCATCACATATTCATTCATTGTAGTGACACTGGGAACTGTGGTGTGTCACCTAGTATACCCTTTTGCCTAAACAGCTTTGCTTGCAAATGTTCATTATAATGAGTTGTTGATCTGTTTCAAGGCCCCTGGCTTCTGTTGCAGCATCGATACTGGACCCTCACTGAGACTCCTCTCTGTTGTCCTGCTGTTGCCCTGAGTCATGGAGATCCTGTGGCTATGGTTCTGCCAGTTCTCTTTCCCCCATGCCAGCTCCAATGTCATGCCATCGGGGTTAGGTCTCCCACACAACCATGGCCAGCTCTCCCATGCTCATACCACCTCTGGCACTGCTTTGTGGTGGCTGGTGAGGGGTAAGGCCAACTCCTCTGCACCCATACCATTGCAGTGTCTGGGTGGACTCCACTAAGATGAGCAAGTATGTGTTGGAGAGATGGGAGAGAAAGAGAATCTGAGTGGTTCATGTGCTGTGGATAGAGGTGGAACTGGAGAGGGTTCAGCTGTGAGGAATAGGCTGATGTGGGTGACCTGTGCTGCCACCAAAGGCCATGTCTGGGTCCATGGCCTTGCCATAGCTGGGTACTGTGTTGATATCCATGGCCTTGTTACCACCAAAAGCCATGCAGATGCCTGTGTTCTGGGTTCATGCCTGAGGCCATATTGATATCAGAGGGACTTGCTGAGCTGGCCCCATCCCACTTGCTGGACATCACACTCAGGAATTTCATGTTCTCAACACCTATTTTAGCCATCAGTTATGACTACTCAGGATAGCAAAATGTCTAGGAAATCCTAAGATATATTTAATAGCAACACTTAAAATTCTCCAAGGTAACATTTATTATTAATGCTTTACAAAAACTTTTAGTTGAAAATAAAATAAGCTCACAATACTGTTTAGGAAATTTTTTAGTTCTCATCACTTTAACAATAGACACTGTTACTACTATTTGCAGCAACAATGTATGACTATGTTAGAGCAGAATTACTCTAAAGATTTCATCTGAACTGTATGATTACATACTCATCACACATTTTTAAACCTTTACTTTTTAAAAAAATTTAAACTATAGTTACATTAATTCCCTCTTTCTTTTTGTTCCTCCAACCTCTCTGTACCTCATCCTAATTTGCTCCCTCTGGAAACCATGACCTCTTTTTCTTTATTTGTTATTGTTCACACACACAGACAACTAAATACATAAATACAACTTTCTCAGTCTGTTTGGTATTACTTGTATGTATATGATTTCAAGGCTGACCTCTTGGCTTTGAATAACTGCTCTCAGAACTCCTTTGTTGCCTGTAGTTCTTTGTCTATGAATGGGTCTCCGTAAGATTTCCCTCCTGCATTTTAACATGCCTATTAGTATTGTAGCTCTTTAAGTCTTGTTTAGACAGCCCTATTATTGTGCATCATGGGTAAAGAGTCTCTGTCATTTCCAGAAGACACAATCTCACAGCAGCTCTCCTGGTATTCTCTGTAGTTTGACCAGTTGTGTTTTTCTGTAATGGTTTCCTTTGTTACAAAGAGAAGTTTCTTTGATGAGAGTTGAGAGCTACACTTGTCTGTGGGTATAGTAATAGTTATTTGGAATGCCATTAGGAATTATGCTAATTTAATAAAGTGGTGGTGGCAGGTTCTTCCCCAAAATACATGACTTCACTAGCCCGAGGTCTTTGCTGGGTTTTCAGTATCAGGCATGATTTTCCTCCTGTTGACTGGGCCTTCTCAAGTTTAATTAGAGAGCTATTGATTACCACCAAGATATGAGTGCTACTGTTGTAATTTAGGATTAGTGTGTCACATTAGTTGTCCTTGTTGTTCATAGACATTGTAGTTGGATAGGACTATTGTTTGCTTCCCTCCCTTGGAAGCTTGCACAACTCCTCTCCCATATTGTGAAAGCTATCATAGGAAACTTTTAGGTCAGATGCAACTCAGATTCTCTGAGTCTTGAGTCTGAAGTAAATGAGTCCCTTCAGTAATAGGGACTTACCTTAAGCCTCTGGGAGGTAAACATGTGCAACAGCATAGACTTTACTGTTTTGGGAGACTTGGGATCCGCTGACTAATGCCTGAGAAGGAGTTTTCTCATGCTGGTAATGCAGGTTTAGTTAGATAGTATGTGGCTCCGGGAGGAGCTTTGTCAGCCCATGTGAGAAAACTTCATTAAAAATATATATGTGGCCAACTCACACTGGACCAAGAGGTGAGTGACTCTGCTCGTACCCAGAGAGTCCTGCCCCTTGGTGTAGATGTAACCAACCTTCTTATTAAATAAGAAACACAGAACCAATGCAAAGAAGAAAGCCAAGAGGTCAGAGCTAAGAGCTAAAACCTTACCCTTCCTCCTGCAGTGGTCCTACCTCTCCGAACCACTACCCCTGTGTTAATGTCTTTATATAGTGTTCCTGTTCTGCCTTCTCATTGGTTGTAAACCCAACCACATGACCGCCTCGTCACGGCCTGTCTGTATAGGCCTCCAGGTTTTCCTTGCTTGGTATTGAGATTAAAGGCATGTGTGTCCAATAATGGCTGTATCCCTGAACACACAGAGACTTACCCAGCTCTGCCTACCAAGTGCTGGGATTACAAGTGTACGCCACCACTGCCCTGCTTTCCTATGGCTTGCTAATAGCTCTGACCCCCGGGCAACTTTATTTATTAACATACAAATAACATTTTAATACAAATAAAATATCACCATACCTTGGACTCATCCCTGGGGCACAACCCATCCCCAGGACACCCCCCCCCCCAACTCTGTCCCATTTGCTGGCCAGCAGGCAGGGCACCTGGGGAAGGTCCCCCCTCACCAAGACCCCCCTACTGGACCCTGGAATCTACAGCCCTGTCCCCATACACATTTGCCTGAGAACCCAGCCACTTCCTGAGACACAGAAACCAAACTGCCACCTCTCATTGGACCAAGAGAGTCTTCCTGAAACACAGAATCTGTCAGCTCTGACTGGATGAAGAGCCCTGATAAGACCAAGAGTGACTCCGTGAGTCACAGAATCAACAAGCTTGGGTTGACCCAAGAGCAGCTCCCTGAGACACAGAATCTGCCTGCTCCAATTAGACCAAGAACTAAGACTGGACCCAGAGGGGCCCCCTGAGACATAGACACAACAAGCACAGAGTGGACCAATAGCAACTCATTCAGACACAGGTACCTCTTATACCTATTAGAAGAGGAGATGGGCAGATGTCAAGGCAAAATTACATACAACAACGTAAAGAGCAATACGGCATCACCAGAACCTATCCCTCATCTAACAGCAAGAACTGAACATCACAATGTGACCTTAAGAATAGCATCATGAAGATACTAGAGGCCTTTCAAGAAAAAATGAAAAATGAAATTGAGGAAAAGACAAACAAAAAATTGGAAGAAATCAATAAATCCCTTAAAGAAAGCCAAGAAAACCATGAAAAAGCAATTAAACACATGAGGGAAACAGTTTCAGATCTGAAAACGGAAATAGAAACAATGAAGAAGACACAAACAGAGGGAATGCTGGAAATAGAAAATCTGAGTAAATAAACAGGAAACACAGATGCAAGCATAACCAACAGAATACAAGAGATGGAAGAGAGAGGATCTCTGGTGTAGAGGATACAATAGAAGAAATAGATTCATCAGTCAAAGAAAATACCAAAGCCAAAAAAGTCATAACACAAAACATCCAGGAAATCTGGGACACTATGAGAAGGCCAAATCTACGAATAATAGGAATAGAAGAAGGAGAAGAATACCAACTCAAAGTCACAGAAAATATATTCAACAAGATCATAGAAGAAAACTTTCCCAACTTAAAGAAGGAAATACCTATGAAGATACAAGAAGCCTATAGAACACCAAACAGACTAGACCTGCCCAAAAAGTCCACTAGCCACATAATAATTAAACAAATAAACCTACACAATAAATAAAGAATATGAAGAGCAGCAAAGGAAAAAGGCCAAGTGACTTATAAAGGCAAACCCATCAGAATAACACATGATTTCTCAATGGAGATTTTGAAAGCCAGAAGGACCTGGGCAAATGTAATGCAGACACTAAGAGATCACGGATGCCAGTCTAGACTAATATACCCAGCAAAACTTTGAATCACCATAGATGGAGTGAACAAGACATTCCAAGACAAAACCACATTTAAACAATACCTATCTACAAATCCAGCCATACAGAAAGCACTAGAAGGAAAATTCCAACCTAAGGAAGTCAGATACACCCTCAAAAACACAGGCAATAGATAAACCCACAGCAGTAAATCCCAAAGAAGAGAAATATACACACACTACCACCAAAAAATAACAGGAACTAACAATCACTTGTCATTAATATCCCTTAATATCAATGGACTTAATTCACCTATAAAAACACAGGCTAACAGAATGGATATGAAAGTAAGACCCATCTTCTTGCTGCATACAAGAAACACACCTCAACTTCAAAGACAGACATTACCTCAGAATAAAAGGCTGGGAAAAGTCTTTCCAATCAAATGGTCTTAAGAAGCAAGCTTGTGTAGCTATTCTAATATCCAACAAAACAGACTTCAAACTAAAATCAATCAAAAGAGTTCAAGAAGGACATTACATACTCATAACAGGAAAGATCCACCAAGATGAAGTTTCAATTCTGAACATTTATGCCCCAAACACAAGGGCACCCACATATGTAAAAGAAACATTACTAAAGCTTAAATCACACATCAAACCCCACACATTGTTAGTGGGAGACTTCAACATCCCACTCTCACCATTGAACAGATCTGCCAAATTGCAGCTTAACAGAGAAATAAGAGGCTTAACTGATGTTATGACTCAAATGGACTTAATCTATATCTACAGAACATTATTCCATCCTAACAAAAAAGAATATACTTTCTCAGCACCCCATGGAACCTTCTCTAAAATTGACCACATACTTGGTCACAAAGGAAACTTCAACAGATACAAAAAATTGGAATAACTTCCTGTATTCTATCAGACCACCATGGTTTAAAGTTAGATTTCAACAACAACAAAAATTACAGAAAGCCTACAATCTCATGGAAACTGAACAATGCTCAAGTGAATCACCAATGGGACAAGGAAGAAATAAGGAAAGAAATTAAAGACTTCCTAGAGATCAATGAAAATGAATATACTACATAGCCAAACTTATGGGACATTGTGAAAGCAGTGCTAAGAGGAAAATTCATAGCACTAAATCCCTACATAAAGAAGTTGGAGAAATCTCACACTAGTGACTTAACAGCACACCTGAAAGCTCTAGAACAAGAAGAAGCAAAGTCACCTAGGAGGAATAGATGCCAGGAAATAATCAAATTGAGAGCTGAAATCAATCAAATAGAAACAAAGAGAACAATACAAAGAATCAATGAAACAAAGAGTTGGTTCTTTGAGAAAGTCAACAAGATAGACAAATCCTTATCCAGACTAACCAAAAGGCAGAGAGAGAGAGCATCCAAATTATCGAAATCAGAATGAAAAGGGAGACATAACAACTCACAATGAGGAAATACAGAGAAACATCAGGTCATACTTCAAAGACCTATACTCCACAAAATTGGAAACATCTAAAAGAAATGGACAACTTTCTGGATAGGTACCACATACCTAAGTTAAATCAAGATCAGATGAAGTACTTAAATAAGCCAATAACCCCCAAGAAAATAGAAACAGTCATTAAAAATCTCTCAACCAAAAAAAGCCCAGGACCAGATGGTTTCAATGAAGAATTCTACCAGATCTTCAAAGAAGAGTTAATACCAATACTCTTTAAATTGTTCCACACAATAGAAACAGAGGAACGTTACCAAACTCCTTTTATGAGGCTACAGTTACTCTGATTCCCAAGCCAAACAAAGATGCAAAAAAGAAAGAGAATTACAGACCAATCTCCCTCAAAATATTGATGAAAAATACTCAATAAAATATTGGCAAACAGACTCCAAGAACACATCAAAACAATGATCAAGTAGGCTTCATTCCAGAGATGTAAGGTTGGTTCAACATACGAAGGTCTCTCAATGTAATACACCATATAAACAAACTGAAAGAAAAAAAAAACACATAATCATTTCATTAGATGCTGAAAAGGTCTTTGACAAAAATCTAACACCCCTTCATGATAAAGGTCCTGGAGAGATCAGGAATACAGGGGACATACCTAAACATAATAAAGGCAATTTACAGCAAGCCAACAGCCAACATCAAAGTAAATGGAGAGAAACTCAAAGTGATTCCACTAAAATCAGAAACAAGACAAGGCTGTCTTGTAGCTTGAGTTTTCCTGCCTGGCCCACGGTCAGGGCAAATCTCTCTCACCTGCCAGTCCCACAGCCTCTCAGACCCGACCAAGTAAACACAGAGACTTATATTGGTAACAAACTGTATGGCCGTGGCAGGCTTCTTGCTAACTGTTCTTACAGCTTAAATTAATCCATTTCCATTAATCTATACCTTGCCACATGGCTCGTGGCTTACCAGCATTTTTACATGCTGTTTGTCATCATGGCGGCTGGCAGTGTCTCTCTGATTCAGCCTTCCACTTCCCAGCTTTATTCTCCTCCTTGTCCCGCCTACACTTCCTGCCTAGCCAATGGCCAATCAGTGTTTTATTTATTGACTAATTAGCAACACATTTGACATATAGAACATCCCACAGCACTGTCTACTCTCCCCATATTTATCCAATATAGTACTTAAAGTTCTAGCTAGAGCAATAAGACAACAAAATGAGATCTAGGGGATACAAACTGGAAAGGAAGAAGTCAAACTTTTACTATTTGCAGATGACATGGTAGTATACATAAGTGACCCCAAAAATTCAACCAAGGAACTGTTATAGCTGATAAACACCTTCAGTAATGTGGCAGGATACAAGATTAACTCAAAAAAAAAATCAGTGGCCCTCCTATATACAAATGAAAAAGGGGCTGAGAAAGAAATCAGAGAAACATCACCCTTTACAATAGCCACAAATAATATAAAATACCTTGGGGTAACTCTAACTAAGCAAGTGAAGGACCTGTATGACAAGAACTTTAAGTCCCTGAAGAAAGAAATTGAAGAAGATATCAGAAAATGGAAAGATCTCCCATGCTCATAGATAGGTAGGATTAACATAGTAAAAATGGCAATCTTATCAAAAGCAATCTACAGATTCAATGCAATCTCCATCAAAATACCAACACAATTCTTCACAGAACTGGAAAGAACAGTACTCAACTTCATATGGAAAAACAAAAAACCCAGGATAGCCAAAAGAATCCTGTACAACAAAACAACCTCTGGAGGCATCACAATCCCTGACCTGAAGCTCTACTATAGAGCTACAGTAATAAAAACAGCTTGGTACTGGCATAAAAACCAACATGTAGACCAATGGAACCAAACTGAAGACCCTGACATTAATCCACATATGTATGAACACCTAATTTTTGACAAAGAAGCCAAAACTGTACAATGGAAGAAAGAAAGCATCTTCAAAAAATGGTGCTGGCATAACTGGATGTCAATGTGTAGAAGATTGCAAATAGATCCATATCTGTCACTATGAACAAAACTTAAGTCCAAGTGGATCAAAGATCTCAACATAAATCCAGTTACTCTGAACCTGATAGAAGAGAAAGTAGGAAGTAGTCTTGAATGCATTGGCACCGGAGATCACTTCCTAAATATAACACCATTAGCACAGACACTGGGAGAAACAATTAATCAATGGGACCTCTTGAAACTGAGAAGCTTTTGCAGGGCAAAGGACATGGTCAATAAGACAAAACGACAGCCTACAGAATGGGAAAAGATCTTCACCAACCCCACATCTGACAGAGGGGTGATATCCAGAATATATAAAGAACTCAAGAAACTAGACATCAAAATACCTAACAGTCCAATTAAAAAATGGGCTAGAGAGCTAAACAGAGAATTCTCAACAGAAGAAGCTCAAATTGCTGAAAGACATTTAAAGAATTGCTCATCCTTAGTCATCAGGGAAATACAAATCAAAATGACTCTGAGATACCATCTTACACCTCTCAGAATGACTAAGATCAAAAACACTGAAGACAGCTTATGTTGGAGAGGATGTGGAGCAAGGGGAACACTCCTCCACTGTTGGTGGGAATGCAAACTTGTACAGCCACTTTGGAAATCAGTATGGTGCTTTCTCAGAAAATTGGGAATCAATCTTCCTCAAGACCCAGCTATACCACTCTTGGGCATATACCCAAGAATGCTCAATCATACCATAAGGACACATGCTTAACTATGTTCATAGCAGCATTATTTGTAATAGCCAGAACCTGGAAACAACCTAGATGCCCTTCAACTGAAGAATGAATAAATAAAATGTGGTACATATACACAATGGAGTACTACTCAGAGAAAAACAATGACATCATGAGTTTTGCAGGCAAATGGATGGAACTAGAAAATATCCTGAGTGAGGTAACCCAGACTCAGAAAGACAAACATGGTATGTACTCACTCATAAGTGGATACTAGATGTAAAGCAAAGGATAACCAGACTGCAACCCACAGCTCCAGGGAGGCTAGCTCGTAAAGAGGACCCTAGGAAAGACACAGGGATTGCACAGTGATGGAGAAATGGATGAGATCTACATGAGCAAACTGGGGTTGTGGGGGGATAATGGAGGGCAAGGGTCAGGGGAAAGAGAGCTTAGGGGAGCAGGAGGTTCTAGCTGGATCAGGAACAGAATGGGAGAACAAGGAAGGAGAATCCATGATAAATGAAGACACCATGGGAATAGGAAGAATCAGAGTGCTAAAGAGGTCCCTAGGAATTCACAAAGATGACTCCACTATAGACTACTGGCAATAGTGGAGAGGGTGCCTGAGCTGACCTACTCTGGTGATCAGAGGGCCAAACACCCTAACTTTCATGATAGAACCCTCATCCAGTAACTGATGGAAGCAGATGCAGAGATCCATGGCCAAACCCCAGGCAGAGCTCCAGGAGTCCAATGGATGAGAGAGAGGAGGGATCATATGAGCAAGAGATATTGAGACCATGATTGGAAAAAGTACAGAGACAACTAGCCAAACTAGTGGAAACACATGAACTGTGATCCAATAGCTGAGGAACCCCTATTGAACTGGACTAGGCCCTCTGGATAAGTTGTTTAGTTGTTTAGTTGTTTAGGGGGCCCCCAGGCAGTGAGACTGGGACCTGTCCTTAGTGCATGAGCTAGCTTTTTGGAACCTAGTGCCTATGCTGAGACACTTTGCTCAGCCTTCGTGCCAGGAGTAGAGGATTGGACCTGCCTCAACTGAATGTACCAGGCTCTGCTGACTCCCCAGGGGAGACTTTGCCTTGGAGGAGGTGGGAATGGGGGGTGGGTTGGGAGGGGGAAAGCTAGGGGTGGAAGGACAGTGGAATCCATGGTTGATATGTAAAATGAATAGAAAATCTCTTAATAAAAAGAAAAGAAAAAAAAGAAATATATATGCATCTACATAAACACTTTCATGAATTGTATGTAATTTAGGTAAGTAAATAAGAATATCTTTTCTTATGGATTTATCAGACCTCTTTTGTGTAGATGAATTTATAAATGGTCTTATTAAATAAAAAACACAGAGCCAAATATAGAGTTGAAAGCCTTAGAGAGATCAGGGAAATGGGAAAAGCCACCAGCCAACCCTACCTCACCAATTCTACAGCTTCCAAATGCGAGTTACTTTCTGTCTACCTACATCTGTATGTATGCCTTGCTGTTCTGCCATTTGATTTGCTCTCTCTGTTCAGCTCTATCACTTCCTCTTCCTACACAGCTCTGTCACTTCCTGTCTGTCTGTACAGACCTCCAGACCTCCATGGTTAACTAGTTTTGGAATTTAAGGCATGTGCCACCACCCTTGGCTCTGTTCCCAGTGTGGCCTAGAACATACAGAGATCCTGCCTGCCAAGTGATAGGATTAAAGGCGGGTGCTAACATTGTATGACTTCTGTGTTGTGGCTGGCTTTTTCTTCTGATCTCCAGGCAAGTTTTATTTATTAAAGCACAAATAAAATATCATCATGTCTTTGTGTACTTTATCCTCCTCTTTCCCTTTCCTTCTCTAGTATAGTCATATTTTATAGACCACATTGCGTTTGGCTCAGACTATGCATCACACTTTTAGGAAATTCTATTTATTTGTAATCTTACAAAATATGATTGAATGTCTGTTGCAAACCAGACAGTCAATCCCTTTCAGTTTCTCTTCATTACAGATAACATTAGTAGGGTCATTTTTAAAATTTATTTTTAGTTTTTATTTATGTGTATGTACGTATGTTTATGTAGGTTTGTGAGTGTACATGAGTGCAGTGTCCATGGTGCTGAGAAGAGGGCACTGGTTGCTTAGTGGAGTTACAGGCAGATGTTATGTGCTCTATGTGGGTGCTGAATTCAAGTGCTTTTCACCACTGAGCAATCTCTTCAGATCCACCTAAGATGACTTTATATTAAATATGAAAATATATAAGAACAAAAGTTGCTACAACCTGAAAAAGCACAAAGCCAGAGAACCTATGTCACTGATTCTAAATATTTTGATGAAACTATGATAATTAAATAGACCATGGGTATAGAATGGAGATTAAATATTTAGACCAAAATCATATCAACCAGAAAGATGATATGTAAATTTTATTACATTAAACTGAGAATTTTCTTGTTTGAAATATTTGCTCAGTTTTAAAATTTACTTATTGTTAATTTGTTTATAATATTCTAAAAGTCCATGATAATTTTCATCCAGTATTTAAAAATCACTCTTATTTCACTAATATTTGAAAATTTCAACTTCATGTATATGAGAGTTATCAGGGGACACACTGGAAATTTAATGATAAAATACTATTTATAAAAATGTGAGAAATATCTAAACTGGTATTTTTAATTTTTCCCTTTTAGTAAACACATATTATTTTGTCATACTGTTTTAATTAGGGTTTTTCTTGCTGTAAAGAGACACCATGACCATGGAAATCCCTACAAATGAAAAACATTTAATTTGGGTGACATTTCAGAGGTTTAGTCTATTTAATCATCATGGTGTGACATGGTGGCCTGTATATACACCTGGTGCTGGATCTGAGAGACCTACATCTTGATATGCAGGCAACAGGTGGTCTGTCTCACTGGGCATGGCTTGAGCATAGATGAGAACTCAAAGCCCGACTCCACAGTGACACATTTCCTCCAATAAGACTACACTTTCTCCAACAAGGTCACACCTCCTAATAGTGCTTCTTCCTTTGGGGCCATTTTCTTTCAAACCACTGCATGCACATACAATATAATCTAAATACAGTTTCCCCTCCCTCCCAATTCCTCCCTATTTCCTCTCCCATCCAGATCCACTCCTTTTCTGTGTCTCATTAGAAAAGAACAGGCTTTTAAGAGATAACAACTAAACATAAAATAAATATGATAAGGTAAAACAAAAACCATCATATCAAAGTTGGACAAGCCAAGCCAACAGAAAACAAAAGAGTTGCAAGAGGAGGTTCAAGAATCAGAGGCTCACTGGTCCACACATTCAGGATTCTTATCAAAGTTCTAAACTGAAAGCATATACACAGAGGACCTGGTGCAGACTTGTATAGGTCCTATTATTGTTGCTTCAGTCTCTATTAGTTCATGTGAGCTTTGCTTAGTTGTTTCAGGGGGCCTTGTTCTCCTGGTGTCCTCCATCCTTCTGTTTCCCCGACTCCTTCTCTTCCATGTGGTTCCCTGAGCTCTAAGGGAAGACATCCCATTTAGAAATGTGTGTTCTAAGCTCTCTCTCTCTCTCTCTCTCTCTCTCTCTCTCTCTCTCTCTCTCTCTCTGCACATTATCTGAGTTTTATCCCTGGGTGCTGGGATTAAAGGCATGCACCACCACCTTATTCACTGTAACTCTAGAATTTAGAAAACAACTAACTTATAGAGAGCCACTTGTTTTCTGTTTAAATAAAAGGCATGGGCTACCACCACCCTGCTCAAATATTTTATCTCAGCTCCAAATCACTCCAACTCTTAGAGATTTAGAAAACAAATCTGAAGTGTAGTAACCCATTGAATTTGCTTAAAACATTTTAAATTTCTTAACTATGTTTTTAATATCAAACAAGAAAAATATCCTTTTTATTTAAGAAGAAAACTCAAAAGCTGATGTCCAAGATGGCCTGGGCCACATGGCAATTCTAACATGGAATTAAGATACATGGTTAAGAAAACCTATTTTGTTTTAAATTTCATGCCAGTAAGGCAAGTGTGCATTGGTAAATTATCATTCGAGAATATTATTTTTCATTTATATTTTTTCATACTTATTTTGGTCAAATAAGACATTTGTTAGTCTTTATAAGTTCAAGAGGTCTCTCCTGTATGAATTTAATCTTTATGAATCTTGACGGTATCCACAGCTTTTCTTCTCTTGGGGAAACAAAAGCAAAACCTCTTTCCCAATGTAACACATATCCTGGTTTCCATTCTGAGCTCAACACATTTTAAAAATATACAGGCTGATTTAATTCAGCATTTTTTTTTCTACTATCCAAATATCTCCATAGCTGTTGCTTGTGGTGATATTGTGTTCCCCAAAATATTGCGCACTCTAATAAACTTATCTGGGGTCAGAGAACAGAACAACCACTAGATACAGAGGCCAGAAAATGGTGGCACTCACACCTTTAATCCTATCACTTGGGAGGCAGAGATCCATCTGGATCTCTGTGAGTTTAAAGCCACACTGGAAACAGCCAGGCATGGTGACTCATGCCTTTAATCCCAGGAAGTAATGGCAGGAGGCAGAAAGGTATTTAAGGCATGAGGACAAGCAACTATAGCCTGGTTATTAAGCTTTTAGGCTTTTAGCAGCAGTTCAGCTGAGATTCATTCTGGATGAGGACTCAGAGGCTTCCAGTCTCAGGAAACAGAATCAGCTGAGGAATTGGCAAGGTGAGGTAGCTGTGGCTTGTTCTGTTTCTCTGATCTTCCAGCTTTAACCCAATACCTGGCTCTGGGTTTGATCTTATTAATAAGACCATTTAGGATTCGTGCTACAGTTGCTTCTTTCTCAGCATTTTTAAAAATTAAAGTTAATAAAGCACTGTGTAATCTATCTCTGGGGGTCTCTATTACCCCTTTATATTTATCAAGCATATCTTTTCAAGCATGATTAGATCAATTAGATCTTTCTATAACTGCTTGTCCTATAGGATTGTGTGGTATACCTGTAATATGCTTTATGTTGTAATATGCCAAAAACTGTTTCATTTTACTAGAGATGGTTGCTGGAGTATTTCATTCTTAATTTGTACAGGTATCTCCATGACGATAATAACTTCTAATAAATATGTAATTACAAAATCAGCCTTTTCAGAACATAAAGCAGTTGCCCATTGAAATCCTGAATATTGTGGGAATTCAGCCTTTTGGTCCAATGACTAGTTGGATGGAGCATTTTAGCATTATGGGCATGGCCTTTAAAGAGGACACATGACACCTTAAAAACTGGGGCAGGAGTCCTATGCTCTCTCGGGTGGTGGGAGCAGGACCAAGCTGCAGAGAGGCGTGGCTTACAGTATGGTTCTCATTGCCCTTGGGCAGAATGGCAGGACAAAGACAGCTGGATCAGTAGCAGCAGCTACCTTGTTCTGTATCTTGAGTGTAACTTATAGATCGCATTCATTAATAAATATTACCTGGCCCATTGCCTCAGTTTCACGCATTATCTGGCACCCAACATTTGGGGCTAACCCAAGGTTACCTGAAACAGGCTAGCAGCCACCCCTCGTGGCCTGCCACCTGGTTTGGGTCCAGGCACTTGTACACACCTAGCTGTATGCCCAAACTCCATCTTTTGAAATCCCAGCTCCGCCAGACATACCTAGTCCATAGCTTCCGCACCCACGTTCATCCCCGAGCTCTGCCAGCATTGGAGTCATGACTGCCGCGGGCAGCAGGCAGTCCCTGGTCCCTCAGCCTCCACTGCACGTGCTAGCGTGTGCACGTGTGCCCTCACCTGAGCCCTGCTCAGACCACAGACACTGCTCTCTCTCTAACCAGTTTTGTTTGTTGTAAACAAATGCTGACGCAGAATCTGATGTGGCTCCAGTGTGAGTTGCCTCAGCTGCCGTGGTACATCCACTCCACCTGCTGGTCAAATGTCAAATTACATCTACAATAATTCGAAGATTTGTCCTGCCTGTGGTAGGTAAGTCAATTGATGGTTCTTAAAATGTAAGTGAATGAATGGATGGATGGATGGATGGATGGATGGATGGATGGATGGATGGATGGATGGATGGATGGATGGATGGATGGATTGATAGATAGAGAGATAAAGAGATAGAGAGATAGAGAGATAGAAGGGGGTGTTGTAAAAGAATAAAGGAAAAATATAATCTTAAAACTTTTCCCAGGTCAATGGCTACAAATATCACAATGAAGGGAAATAGAACCCTGCTCACTGCTACTATGGACAGGATGCTAGGAAAATTTACAGAAGAGATAAGCAACCTAGCTAGGATCAATACAATTTCAGTCATAATAGTGATTAGTCTGGCAATCCATATCTTACCCTTAAAAAAATCATTTGATAACTGTATACGAATTTCTAAACAGTCTTATTAAATAAGAAACACAGAGCCAAATACAGGGGTGAACGCCATAGAGATCAGAGAAATAGTGATAGCCACCAGCTAACCTTAGCTTACCACACCGCCATAGCTTCCCAAGAGAACCAGCTTCTTCCTGTCTAATCTGTGCCTTTATTGTCTTGCTGTTCTGTCTTCTCATTGTCTCTTAGCCCAGCTACCTCACTTCCTCATCACTGCCTGTCTGTACAGACCTCCAGGTCACTATGGTTGGTACTGGGATTAAAGGTGTGTGTCACCACGCTTGGCTGTGCCCTTGAACACACAAAGACTCTGCCTGCCTTGTGATAAGATTAAGGGCATGTGCTACCACTGCCTGAATTTTGTTTATGGCTGGCTATGACCTCTGATCTCCAGGCAAACTTTATTTATTAACATACAAATAAAATATCACCACATTCCCCCTTTTTTTCTAATAAAAATAAAAAAATAATAAAACGTTATAACTAATATAAGAAAAACCATATACAATAAGTACAATAACTATATAAAATATACAAGCAATAAATACATCAACAATGTCTAGTCCATTTGCATTTGACAAACTCAGAGAAAATATTCCATTATCTATCCTGTTTTGTTAAGTCCAAAATGTACCTGAATCACTTTCTATCCTTACTTATGTTACTAACAGAGAACTATCTTATAATGTCTTTCAGATTTATGCACTTCACACCTCTAAGTGAGTTTCTCTGATTTGGTTGATAAATAAAACACTGATTAGCTAGTAGCCAGGCAGGAAGTATAGCATAGTCGGGATAAGCAGAGAGGAGAATTCTGGGAAGAGAAAGGCTGAGTCAGCAGATGCCAGTTCACGTCCAGGGAGAAGCATGTAAAGACACACAGGTAAGCCAGTGTAACCTGTACTTCCTAGTCTGAGATGGTCCTGCAGAGCCTGGACAATGCAGAGCCCAGCATTCCAGATTTCTGGGTCTCCAAAGATATTGATGCCCCCAGACATCAGAAAGCAGTCTAAAAAGCACAGAGTCCTCACTCCTACCTCACTAGTCACCCCTTAACTTTTCCAAATAAACAAAAGGAAGAAATTTTAGAGCCACTCACATTCCAGAACCAGGCACTACCCCATTGCTACACTTCCTTCAGTCATCATCATTACTAGAGGCCAATGAGACACATTTCCAAGTCACCATTGTCATGTATTTTCCCTATGTGCATGCTCCATATTCCCTGTATGGACAGACAGAGCTATCACAGCATTCTCTCTGTCTGTCTGTCTGTCTGTCTGTCTGTCTGTCTCTCTCTCTCTCTCTCTCTCTCTCTCTCTCTCTCTCTTTCTCTCTCATTCCTGCTTAGAGGTGGCCTTTCACATCATTCTTCCCCAATAAATATCTTACATGTGGTTTGTTGTGTGGTATGTTCCTTGCTGCATTTTTGGCCCTCTGATCACCATGATACCCTTGTTAGCCCATTTAACTGAATTTTGTATTATAAGAGCTCTACCTCCCCAGCCTCTCAGTGGCCCTGTTATTACAAGCTTCGAATGTTCATCACTCTATCCTCTGTTCCTATGAGGTCAACATGCATAGATTTCACATGTGAGTGTTATATTGTTGGTATCAGAATTCTATGAATGGCTTAGGTCATTTAATGTCCTTCAAGTTTATCCATGGTGTCTCAGTAACAGCAATTTTTTTCTTATGCTAAATAGTATTTCAATGTGTATATGTAACACATTTGAAAAAAAATCTATTTACTGATAGACACATAGACTTATGGAATATTTTCTCAAGGATTTTACTGAATATTTAACTCATCATATTGATAAATTAAATATTTATTGTGTTCATTATGCTAGTCAAATTATTTTTTTTATTTAAATACTTTTTTGAGATTATAGTATAATTATGTCATTTCCCCTTTCCATTTCTTCCCTCCATACTCTCCCATGAAACTCACTCCTTGTTTTCTTTAAAATTTATGGCATCTTCCTCGCTGACTGTTGTTGAAGACACACACACACACACACACACACACACACACACATATACATACATACATACATACATACATACATACATACATATGTGTAGCTAGAGTTTTCCTGCCTGGCCCACAGTCAGGACAAATCTCTCTCACCTGCCAGTCCCATCGCTGCTCAGACCTGACCAAGTAAACACAGAGACTTATATTGGTTACAAACTGTATGGCCATACCAGGCTTCTTGCTAACTGTTCTTACAGCTTAAATTAATCCATTTCTATAAATCTATACCTTGCCACGTGGCTCGTGGCTTACTGGCATCTTCACATGCTGTTTGTCATCATGGCGGCTGACAGTGTCTCTCTGACTCAGCCTTCCACTTCCCAGCTTTATTCTCCTCCTTGTTCTGCCTATACTTCCTGCCTAGCCACTGGCGCCAATCCGTGTTTTATTTACTAACCAATCAGAGCAACACATTTGCCATACAGAACATCCCACAGCACTTCCCCCCCTTTTTTTTCCAAAAAGGAAGGTTTTAACCTTAACAAAGTAAAATTACATATAATTTGGGAATTTGGGTGTAACTTCTCTTACTACTTCCTGCTGGAGGGGAGCGCTGTATCTTATGGGGACACAAAGAAAATTTTAGGATTATGGAATAGTCCATGAGGCTGTATTGTCTGAGCCAGTTGCCTTCAAACCATTCTAGATGTTGGATCATCTGGGCCATGGTGTCATCAGAGACCTTTCAGCTTGGTCTTGGCTGGTCAAACCTGATGTATCTTAATCTGGAACAAATCCATAACCTTTGGCTTTCTGTGGGAACAAAAGCAGAGTCTCCTTTCCAAAGCAACACATCCTTATATCCAAATTTTTAAGTCAAGGTATCTTTAAAATATACATATTGGTTTAACTCAACATCTTTTACGATCAAATGTTTTTCCACAGTTAAAAATCCCAAAGACAACACAATCCAGATTCTCTGTGTAATATTCATCTTTACATGGCTTATTTTTATATTATTTTACTGTCTCTTTAAAGACTTTATTTTTTAAAACTATGTATTTGTTTATATTACTGTATATATCACTTTTTTTTTGTCTCTTTCAAGTCTATGTATATTTTACACACATTGTAAACTATTACATCTGAATCAGTCTTATTGTGAACCTATTGCTTTAAACTGCAGCATTTGTAGGACTGAAACAGCGCTATGGCTTCTGGCTCCGCCAACCTCAGCTTCCCAACATGGCAGTGGTACATTTACCGCCAGCTCTGGAAGCTATCATGGGTCTATGTTTTTATCCAAGCAGCATGTAGCCCAGAAACCTCTTTTTTTGTTTTGTACTAGCAAAGGCTAAATCCACCACGCAGCTTAATGTGCCACTTGCAGAGGCCTCATTCCTGCCATACTGCAGGTTGAGCGCACATGCCAGGAACCCACCAGTAGCTCAAACCGGCAGCTGCCGCTCATTTGAGAGACACAATTAGGAAGCTGTTTTTAGCTCCGTTTTAGAATCTTTTCTCAGGTTTTAGGTGGAAACTCTTGCCAACACGTTGGGCACCATTTGTAGCTAGAGTTTTCCTGCCTGGCCCACAGTCAGGACAAATCTCTCTCACCTGCCAATTCCATAGCCGCTCAGACCTGACCAAGTAAACACAGAGACTTATATTGGTTACAAACTGTATGGCCGTGGCAGGCTTCTTGCTAACTGTTCTTACATCTTAAATTAATCCATTTCTATAAATCTATACCTTGCCACGTGGCTTGTGGCTTACCGGTATCTTCACATGCTGTTTGTCATCATGGCGGCTGACAGTGTCTCTGACTCAGCCTTCCACTTCCCAACTTTATTCTCCTCCTTGTCCTGCCTATACTTCCTGTCTAGCCACTGGCCAATCAGTGTTTTTTTTTATCGACCAATCAGAGCAACATATTTGCCATACAGAACATCCCACAGCACATATGTACATATGTTCCCAAATAAACAAATACAATATGTTCAGTCTGAAGTTAAAAATTTTCAACAGTCAAAACCTTAAAATTTTAGAATAAAGTCACTTTGTAAGTTTTTTCTTTAATATATTTCTGTATTTTAATGCTACTAATTTGCTTAGGATTTTTCATCATATTCATGAAATGGGTTTGTAATTTTTACCTCCTATGAAAATAGAAAGAAATATAAAACTTATTATCAAGAGACAACAATACAACATGAACATTGTACTAAGGGTACAGGAATAAACATAATGAAGTAAGACACATAATTCATACAAAGACATACATAAATCTCAACACTAGATGTCTAAAACATGACAGTTTAGTGAGAAAATGACCATTAAAAATAAGATAAAGTTGTCGATGTTCTGTCACTGGGTTCCTACATGAAATTAGTATTGAAACTTAGCTCTAAAATTTTTATATAACTATATAAATGTGAATAAAACCAAAATTAAGTCTAGGAAATACTATTAAATAATCTCTGTGATTTGGAGATTACCAAATATATTTATAAATACTACACGAATAGTGCATACAAAAGGGAACTAATTCATAAATTGGCATCAAAAATACTTCTTTTTTTTTTTTTTTTTGGTTTTTCGAGACAGGGTTTCTCTGTGTAGCTTTGCGCCTTTCCTGGAACTCACTTGGTAGCCCAAGCTGGCCTCGAACTCACAGAGATCCGCCTGGCTCTGCCTCCTGAGTGCTGGGATTAAAGGCTTGCGCCACCACCACCCGGCCAAAAATACTTCTTAATAACTAGATAGGAAATAAGACAAAACACAATTTGGGAAAGGTGTATATAATACATTATAACAAAACTACATGATCAATATTTACAAATCAAGAAAAAGACATGTTCTCTGATTTCAAATTCTCTTACATATCAAGCAGGCACTGACTTGAGTCACATCCTAGGCACAACTGTCATAACAAAGCTGAAAATGAAACACAAGTTTGATTTTGCCCCTACACCACTCAGAATGCCAAAACTAACAAGGTGGTGGCAAATTTACAGATAGATTTCCTTTACATGCTTGAATGTCCTAAACTAATCAATCAAAGTTAGAAGCTACATTGCAAAGTATCTACTAACACACAACATCTTATCAGTATGTAATTATCATCCCAGCTATACGTATCAAAATGCATAAATTATGCCAGCAGTATTAATAATAAATTCAAATTGAAATCAAAAATAGAAAATGAGGGGAAGTTCTTCTAGATTAGGAGGTTCTCTAGTGTAAACTATGAGGAAGAAAGATGGGGTCTACAAAGGTGACAAGGGGAGCTACAGATGGTAACAAAAAAAGAGAGATAAATTAAATATTTTCTTGCATATAATGGAAGCAGAAAGGGGATTATTGGGAGAAAAATGTGAACAAGCAGGGGAGAAAAGAGTCCAATGTTACATTAGGAGATGGATGCATATGGTAGTGGGGATGAATATAAACAATCACAATGATGTATATGTGTGAAATGTCATAGCGAGCCCCATTATTTTGTATGATAAGTAAAAATGTAGTTGAAGAAAAGTTTATGACAACAATTGTCAATCTATTTGAACATATTATTCTATTCATAAACATGAGTCATCTATAATATAGTTTACCTAAGTATATTTCATCACACGAAAATGATGTGTGTTATGTATTTTAGAGACATCTGTGAAAGAACGTTGTATATTTATAAGTGATTCTATGTCAAGAAGATAAGGTTTTATGATGTGAAAAACATGTGTATAGAATATATTTTATGACAGGATCCTTTTAATCATTTCTTGAAGTAATTAATGACTTTGCAGAACTCTTTCCTTTTATATTGGATAGAGTCTACTTCCTCTTCTTTATTTTCTTTCTCAACAGTCAGGCTTTTGAGCAATATTGTACTTTAATTTTCACATATAAATGTATAGATGTATTTGTGTCTGTGCATATACACAAAAATATATATTGATTGATAAAAGCAAATCATTAGTAACTAAATCTGTAGGAGGCACAGCTTAAAAAAATGCATTGGAAGAACTAGACTTGTTAAACACTCAAGCCTATTTTCTCTAAAGGGAGAAAATGACTGATGTCTGGTCATCGAGAAGGCTGGAATGGATGTTGTCTAGCAACCTGGTGCTGTTTTTACTATTCTATAGAGCCAGTCTTCCTGAATCCACCAATTTCTGAGCATTGTTTAGGCCCTGATCCTGAGCTTTTATCTCAGTGGATAGAACCCATCCCTATAAAAGAGGTTGGTTCCATGTACTTTGCATCCTCCATCAATAGAATCTGTCCTTATGATTATTACAAATCTTTCCTCCTTAGCCACTTTCTCTGAGCACTGCTCATCAATAGAACTCATTCTTATTGTAAAGGGCACAGGTGCTTTACTACTTTGCTAAAGAGTTTCTATGTAGCCAAGCTTTGTATATTTGAATCCCATGGTTAAGGAATCATTCATTCATTCATCATAAAGTTGATATATTAGAATTATATATATATATATATATATAATTTTATTTTGTAATTTAATTTAATTTTACATATCAGCCACGGATTCCCTTGTTCTCCCCCCCTCCCATCTCCCCCCCTGCCCCGCCTTCCCCCCAGCCCACCCCTCCATTTCCATCTCCTCCAGAACAAAAACTCCCCTGAGGATTGAGTTCAACTTGATAGGTTCAGTCCAGGCAGGTCCAGTCCCCTCCTCCCAGGCTGAGCCAAGTGTCCCTGTATAAGCCCCAGGTTCCAAACAGCCAGCACATGCACTGAGGACAGGTCCCAGTCCCATTGCCTGAATGCCTCCCAAACAGATCAAGCTAATCAACTGTCTCACTTATCCAGAGGGCCTAATCCAGTTGGGGACTCCTCAGCTATTGGTTCATAGTTCATGAGTTTCCATTCGTTTGGCTCTTTGTCCCTATGAGGGAAAGAGACCTTAGGGGAGTGGGAGATCCCATCTGGATCAAGAACAGAGAGGGAGAACAAGGAATAAGAAGAGACCATGATGGATGGAGACCACATGAGAATAGGAAGAAGCAAAGTGATAGAGAGGTCCACAGAAATCCACAAGGATACCTCCACAATAGATTGCTGGCAATGGTTGAGAGAAAGCCTGAACTGACCTACTCTGGTGATAGGATGGCCAAACACCCTAATTGTTGTGCTAGAAACCTCATCCAATGACTGAAGGAACCGGATGCAGAGATCTATGGTCAGGCCCCAGGTGGAGTCCAGGAGTCCAATTGGCGAGAAAGAGGAGGGTTTGTATGAGTGATAATTGTTGAGAATTATATATTTTAATTGCTGTATTTCTTTATCTTTGTAAGTTAATAGCTTGAACCACACTTATGGATTATTTACAGTTTACAAAAAAGATTAATGTCATATTAAATGACTGAATTTGGGTATTCATTCACATTAAAGTCTATAGAATTGATGTTACCAAGGGAAATAGATCCATTACTGAAAACTATTGAGTTGGATTCTTGTTCGAAGTTGGTATACCAATAAATAGGACAGAGATATTACCAACTATTCCTTAATTCTGAAATTTCATGTGTCTTCAATATTTAATTGCTTCCTAGACAACAAAATTAATGGCAAACTTATGTAATTGTAATTATTTAAAATTTTAATTAATATAATTGTCTTTAATTCTAAAATCTTTCTCCATGAAAGTATTGCTGCCCTGTATAGTTTTGGATTTGTGCATGTTATCTGTGCTCTAGCTATATCCATGCATATAATCATCAATGCAGTTTCAGTTCATTTTTTTTCTAAAGTGAGCACATTATGATATGTATATTTCATTTTCAGTCTCAAATACATTTTATATGAATTTAGTATCTACATTGTGTATTTCTTATTCTCATGATATGCATTTATCCATTATTTTTACAGACTTTAATTTGTCATTTTGGAGAAATTTGTATCTGCATCTTGCTTCTCTCTGTTAGCTTCAGTACTGAAACACTTATTTTATTTTTCTGTTGGTCATGCTATCAACTTTCCTCCTCACAGAGATATAAGAATTACCAAGAAAGAGGACTCAAATAAACAATGACAGAGTCCAATTTTAGCAGCAGAGTAGGTTTCATCATAGTGGTCTTCTTCATCCAGCCTCAAGTGAAAACAGCTTTTCTATTGACTGTCTCTGTCATCTACATTGTGGCAGTGATGGGAAACACAGAGAACATACTAGTGCTGGTCTTGAGCCCCAAACTCCACACATTCATGTACTTCTTTCTCTCCAATCTCTGCTTTTTAGACCTGTGTTTCACTATGAACGTTGTCCCCCAAATGCTCTGGAATCTCAGGAGCCCACAGAAGACAATCAGCTATGCTGTGCAGTCAAGCCCTATATTACTCTGGAACTGGGTTCTACAGAGCGTGTCCTGTATAACTGCTCAGTGCTATCTGAGGACCCATACACTATGATATTGTTATTCACCTAAAGCTCAACCAGACCCCCTTTGCCTGGTTTGGTGGTACAGGGAAGATAATGGTGCTGTGGGATGTCTTTCTGTACACTGTGAATATATGTTGTTCCATTGTTCCCATTGGTTAATAAATAAGCTGCTTTGGCCTATGGCAAGGCAGCTTAGAGGCAGGTAAGAAATCGAAGGGGAGAGACAGGAAAGAGAAAGTTGGGATGAGGGAGATGGGAGCCTATGCCCAAAGGAACAAGATGCCTACAGACTGGTAAACCAGGCCATGTGGCAACATATAGATTAATAGGTTAATTTAAAATGAAAGAGCTTGCTAGCCAAAAGCTTGAGCTATGAGCCATAGGCCATCCATTTGACAATTAATATAAGCCTCTGTGTAATTATTTAATAAGCAGCTGCAGGAGAGGGTGGGAGAGATTTGTCTGAACCTTGGGGCTGGGCCAGACCAGAGAAACTTCCCACTACATAATGGTTCAGACTCTTTGTTTTCCAATGAACTCTCTGTATCCACCACAGGATGGTTGATTTTATGTATGAGGTACCTTCCCTGATCAAAATTTCCTGTAGGAAAATAACATTTATGGGAAAAAACTGTCTATAGCTACAATCCCCTATGTGGAGAGAACACTGGGATTTTTCTGCTCTTTTATACCAGCTTTGTTTTGAGTATGCTAGAGATAAAATCCACAGAAGACAAAAAGGAAAGCTTTTGGTACCTATAGGTCCCACTTGATTGCTGTGTTTTTGTTCTTTGGAATCATAAGCTCTTTTTACATGCCACCCAAGAGCAAGTACATGCAGAATTCACATCAAATTCCTCACCCTTTTACACACTGTAGGGCCAACCTCATTTACCCCTCTGATCTACACCTTGAGAAACAAAGAAATCAAGTGGGCAATAAAAATGTTGGTGACCAGAGACCCAAGTTATGGAGAATTAAGAAACCTTTCTACATAATGTGTCAGATTTTGGGGATTCTTATGTACTACATAATTACATTTTTCATTTTCATTTGCATAGTAGACACAACAAAAATTCCAAATAAAAGTGGATGGTGTGTTTTATTTAACAATATCCTAAAATTTGTTATTTTAAAATTCTTATTTCTTTTCTGTTAATCTTACACAAACCAAAATTCTAAATAAAAGAAAACAGTGCATTTTACTATTGACATGTAGAAAGTTAACTTTTTAAAATTCTTCTTATTTCCTTTCTGGAAGTGTTATACAACCTCCTTTTTTAGTACATCATAAAGTTTCTATGAAGAAATAAATGTTAGTATGTGTTCATTCATACACATTTATAAATCATGGTTATTGCTCTAGTAACTTAAAGAGTATATGGCTGAAACGTCATAAACTTATTTTCTTTCTTCTCATAGAGGCAAATTTTCAACTACATAGAGACATATCTTGGGTCATAGGAACTCAGAATGCTTCCTAGAGCTTTTAAGGTCTCATATTTGCTGCGCTCCAGGAAGTGAGTGCTCTGTTTGTATGAAAGTCTGCTCGAAAACTAACGCTACCTAAAAGACTGTCTTACTGGGGGATGTTGATTTTTGTGCTTTTCAGCAAAGAATCCTGAGATTAACACTCAAGTATTTTTCTGGTCATTCTTACCCACAGACAAGGTTGATGAGGAATTGAGGCTTCAGACAGAACATAGATATGAATGTATAACTCTCTTATGCAAAATAGGAAGATGCCAATTGTATGCATCACCTGTGACCGTGAAAGAGCTCCCCACTTTCATCAGCCTCTTATCTAAATCTAAATCCTAGAGAAACGACACATGCAAACGTAAGCACTGATAAAAAATTAATATTTAATTTTTCAGGTTAAGAATTTAGTTTAAAATCACAAAAGTAAGCAGAGCTTTACAAATAATAAAAATGCTTAAGTTTGTCATTTATAAAGTAATTTATTTGTCATTATTTTATAGAATGCATAAGATTATTTTCTTCATATTGGATGTAAAAATTGTATTTCTTTATAATTTCTTCAAATGAATACTTCCAATAGAAGTTAATATTGAAGAGTCACTTAAATATAGATAAATAACCCAGATAAATACAGTGAATAGTTGAGTGGGTATTGAAAATTGCCTCATCTAAGGTAAAAACTATGATTGAGTTAAGAGACATTAACAAAAAAATTATAAGTGATAGAAGGCAATATCACTACAAGCTTGGAAGGTTTTATTGCTATAGCATAATTCAGTTCATATTAAGAATTATACCTGTACTCAGGATTGAGTTAAATTTTTATTGCTACATTAGGACAAATAAATACTTAATAAACTACCTCTTTACCAAAATCATTCAGAATCTCATCATTTCAAATATTCACTAAATCTATAATTTAATAAACATGATATTCTCATACCCAAACTAAGACTGAAATCTTAATATTTTCCAAATATTGATTGCATATTTATAAATATATTAACTTTTGCCTAAATGTTTGTTGTTATTTAGAGGTTTCTTTTTTTATATGCAGTGAAGAATGAGTGAGGGGGAATAAGCTCCAGAAGGTAAGGCTTCTTCTGATTGGTTCTCACAAAATGTCACTTCTGGATAGCCCAGGCTAATCCTTAAGATGAACTGAATTGGCTTGTTGTTTAGCTTCCTTCTGTTTCTGATCAATTTCCTTCATGGATTTCAGGAAGATATCTTGGGTCTTAAAGAGCTCATTGTGTTCAATACACATTAATTGTCCCAGCAAGAATCTCAACTTTAAGGTTCTTATTTACATGACCAACAGCATGCTGAGTAACATGAAATTCATATGGTTTTTGTAAGCTGGTATCTGGGTGACATTTCATTTTGACCAGCACTTGTCCCTTGATGTCTGTACTATCACCCTTGGAGTAGATTTGCAAATAGGTGGTAAAATAAATAGCTGCAGTTTTTGTTCTTTTATTGACAATAGGTTTTTTCATATAATATATTCTGATTATGGTTTCCCCTCCCCCAACCCTTCCCAATTCCTCTCCCACCTCCCCTTCAATCCAGATCCACCCCCTTCTGTCTCTCATTAGAAAACAAACAGCTGTATATTTTATAAAAGATCTAGAGAACATATTTCAGGGTCTTCTTCTTTACTTTCACATTCAGAACTGGTAAATTACAGGGAGGAGGCAATTCTGTCAACCAATAGTTTACTGAAATATCAAAAAATAAAAAAGGAACTCATGTCAAAGTGCAGTGTTACATAAAAGGAAGAAGACTTTTGCAAACACTCACAACAAGAAACAGAGCTGTTAGCAAATGGGAAAGCTTCCATTTTTTCACTTTTTTTGAGATTAAAATATAATTACATTTTTTTCTTTCCTTTCCTCCCTCCAAGCCCTCCTGTGTACTGTGTCCTTGCTCTCTTTCAAATTTATGGCCTCTCTTTTCATTAATTGTAATACTGCTAGAAATCTTTCAAACACTAAGTATGCTTTTTAATTATTTAAAGATACTATTATACTTTTTCTGTAGTATTTCAGTTTTTTAAAAAATTTATTCAAATAAACAGGAAACTCAGACATAATTTACATATACATATACTACAGGGGATAATCCAAATGTACAAGTGTGTCAAAAAAGAAGAAACACAGAAAGTATAAAGCTATGAGATTATTGGGAAAGAAACAAAGAAAAAATTTGAATTCCAGAGGAAATGAAAAACATTTAAAGGGGTAGACATTTTAACTAAATAAAGAGGAAAAATTGTTGAAACCAGGAAAAATATAAATAACTAGATACAGAACAGTTAAATATCACCAAATGAATTCAAGCTGACCACCACTATAAATATGACTACAAATAAATGAAGTTTTAAATACCCCGGTATGTTATAGCTAAACTGTCCAAATCAAATGCAAAGATCAGTCTAAAAACTTCAATAAGAAGGAATCAAGTAAAAAATTTAAAAAGGAATTTGATTGTATGTAGAAGCAGACTTCTCTATAGAAGCTCTACAAACCAGGAAAGAATAAAAGGACATATTGAGAATGATGATGGAAAAGAAAAATCTAACAACCAACAGCTGTAAATTGCTATTCATGCTACTCTGGGAGAAAAGTCACCTGAAGTCTTTATGTGGTGGATAGAAAGAAAAGATCCCCTAGGGAGTGGCACTGTTATGAGGTGTGGCTTTGTTGAAGTAGATGTGACCTTATAGAAGGAAGTGTGTCACTGTAGGGGTGGGCTTTGAGGTCTTCTGTGTTCAAGCTACACCCAGTGAGACAGTTCACTTCTTATTGCCTGAGGGTCAATGCTGTGGGATGTTCTGTATGGCAAATGTGTTGCTGATTGGTCAATAAATAAAACACTGATTGGCCATTGGCTAGGCAGGAAGTATAGGCGGGACAAGGAGGAGAATAAAGCTGGGAAGTGGATGGCTGAGTCAGAGAGACACTCCCAGCCGCCACAATGACAAACAGCATGTGAAGATGTCGGTGAGCCACGAGCCATGTGGCAAGGTATAGATTTATAGAAATGGATTAATTTAAGATGTAAGAACAGTTAGCAAGAAGCCTGCCACGGCCATACAGTTTGTAAGCAATATAAGTCTCTGTGTTTACTTGGTTGGGTCTGAGCGGCTGTGGGACTGGCAGGTGAGAGAGATTTGTCCTGACTGTGGGCCAGGCAGGAAAACTCTAGCTACAGGTCAAGATGTAGAACTCTCAGCTCCTTCTCCATCACGATGTCAGTCTGTATGCCACCATGTCACACCATGATGATAATGGACTAAACCTCTGAAAATGTAAGCCTCCCCAATGAAATGTTTTTTCCTTATAAGAGTTGCCATGGTTATGGTGTCTCTTCACAGTAATAAAAACTCTAAGACACTTTCCTAGCTCTGAACACTGTGACATATAATAACAATTGGCCTAGCAAGATAAACCAACTGGTAGTATACTTGATGAATGTTATAGGAGCAAACAACCACTTTGTGCTTTTATTTAAAATGTACTCCATAAGTTGGAACTCATACCTGGTAGAATTAGCTAGGCCAAAAACTCATGGCTGGTTCAGTCATAGACTCTAGGAGAGAATATAATACTATGTAAATGGACATAGGAATAAACCATTCCTTAAGTTCTTTTCTTTATACTCCTAGATTAGTGTTTTCACAACCCTAATCAGAGAAGCTTCTTTTTGTAGTAGGTGGTTATTAATACAGAGACAAATAACCTGTCAATGTGGGAAGAGTAAGAAACTGTATAGTACTCAGATCCAAATGGACATCAATATCATCATACTTCCTGCAAGATTCAGGGATCATTCAGGAAGACTGGCCAGAAATAGTACACGAGCCAGAGGTAGTGGCTATGACTGCATGCAAAAGACTTGTTCAAGAGCCATGGCAGACTTTCTGAAGCAAGCATGGATAGAGAAAGGACTCATGAAGTCCCATGCCTGTTTGAGAAGCTATTGGCAGATAATGGCTACTGGAAAAGAGAGACTCATTGCTTTTCTTCAGGGATGCTGGCTGATCATAGGTTACCCATGATCAATATATGGTCCCACACCCATGCACACAAAGGCAGAATTAATTGGAACTAGTGGGTATTCACTTATCTTTGAGAGAGAGAGAGAGAGAGAGAGAGAGAGAGAGAGAGAGAGAGAGAGAGAGAGAGAACAATTTTGGAGGAAAATGTTTGACTGATAGAAGAGAAATTGAAGGAGAAAATAGGGGATGGATTATATCCAAACACACTATGTGTATTAATATTAAATAAAATATTTTAAAAGATTCAGGATCACAAATGAGGTTGTACTGGATTCTATCAAAAGCCAAAGTCATATTGCTTCATTTTTTACAATTACAGTTTTGAAAATAAAATTCCAGACATTTTAGAAAAATAGCAAAGAAGTAGGGTAGAAGGAAGGAATATGACCTTTTAGCATTTAACTATAAAATTAGTCTATTAGACAGAGGAAGGTCAAGGTCTATGCATTAGAGGAATATAAAAGTTCCCACCACTGCATGTTAGTGATAGCAGGCCCAGCCATCTCTTTGACCCTTGAAAGTTCTTGGGAAAATTATTTTATCATTGTTTAAGTGAGCTACAACTCTATGGAGCATAATAGTAATCTGTGGTATTAATTTAAATTTTCCCCATTGGCACATAAAGACATGTGAAGACTTGGATAGTCTAATCTATCTTTTAGGTCCTTTCTGCCAGGTAGTTTTTCTCCAGATACCTTATCATAATTTCAAAAGCTAGACTTATAAAAGTACATATTTTGTTTTTACATAGCAAAGGCTAGTGTACAAGCAGGCAAAACCAGAATAACGGGCAGGCTTTAACATAGCTGTTGCTCAGAATAAAGGTATTCTATTTCCCTCATAATTTTAGAGCAGACTTAGATATATGTATTAGTTTTCCAGGAGAGTAATTGAAAATAAAGGGAAGAGGAACACAAATAAAACTGAGAGCAACCAGAGACAGAGAAAATCCTATGACTGGTCATGTCCTCAGCTATTTATAACTGTGGCAATGAGAACATTTTCTGTAGAGATTTAAATGCAGTATTTGCCACATAAGACTTTTCTTGCTTTTCCCATGACTTAAACTCTACTTTTTTATTACTCTTTAAGCTATTCCCAGTTAAATCTTTTTGTAGATCATTTTTAGTGTCCATCAACTAATGTTACTGCTTATATGATAAAACATAACCTCATAGAGAATAACATGGTTGACAGTAAAAGAATGGTACATTATCCCAGCTAAGCATGTCAACAGGATCTATCACCTGCCTGCAAACTATACTGACACAACAGTTGCACAAATGTTATAAGAGTAACCAACCACTTTTTTTATTAAGAAAATTTTTTTTATTCATTTTACATATCAAAGATCCCCTTTTCCCCTCTTCCTAGCTCTCTAGCCTTCCCCTCCCACCCCATCTCCCATTCCCTTCTACAAGAAGGTAAAGCCTCCAATGGGGAGGTACATTTTGTAGGGGCAGGTCCAAGCCCCTTCCCCTGCTTCAAGGCTGTGTGAGGTGTCCCATCATAGAAGTGGGCTCCAAAAGGCCTGCCCATGCACCATGGATGGATTCTGATCCTACTGCCATAGGGCCCCTTAAACAGATCATGCTACACATCTGTCTTGTTAAAATTGGATTATGGAACCCACATCTGAGAGTGCTAAAGGAACATAGAAATAAAATTACTCCTAATGACAAACTAGAAAGAAAGAAAGGAAAGAAGGAAGGAAGGAAGGAAGGAAGACATTAAGGAAGGAAGAAAGAAAATTCCACCCACCAAATCTGCCCTTCTGAAGTCATGAAGAGCTAGCTATTTCTTAAGACAGACAAGCTGGGGTAGTTCATCACCAGCAGACCAATCAGATTTTAAAAACTGGGAGAGTTCTTAGAGACAGAAGGAAAAAGATGCCAATGAGCAATACTAAAACTACAATTCTTTTATTGCTAATATACACTCAAATTCAGAATATGCTAAATATTTAAAGATGATATGCAAATATATCAACATTAAATACAAAACTATTAAAAGTTACAGAATAATTTTAATATATATGTAATATAGAGATAAATTATAATAAGAAAATCCAAATTATGACAGCTACATGGATTTAAAATATACTTTTTGTTTATTGCAATCAAATTAACTTAGCTTAAAGTCATCTGTTATAATTAGATGGCAGGTTATTTGAACAATTATCAAAATGGCTTTAGTGTCAGTAATTACCTAGAATGCAAACAGATAAAATTGTTTGGTATGATATACAGATTAGGTAGATAACTAAAAAGAACAACTGGATACATCTGTAAACTGCAACGACTCACTTGATTTGTGGGGAAATTTAAACATTAAAAATGAAGGGTTAGAAGAAAATATTCCTTAAAAGGGGAAACCAGAACATAGCTGCAATAGTTATACTTAAATCAGATAAAACAGACTTTAATTTTTTGAAACTATAAAAAAGAGAGAGTCATTATTTAATGTTCAACAGTCAATTCAGTAAGAAAATTGGAAACCTAACATACCTAGCCTGAGAGCATCTCAATATATAAATATGTATAGACTCGAATGGAAAGACAGACTGCAACACAGAGATAAAGTAGAGGGGGCCTTTAATCCACCTGGACAGATTATACAAAAGAAAAGAAAAAGGAAATACTGGACTTAAATCATGTTGAATACAATGATCCTAGTGTCTAGCAAACATTCCCTCCCTCAGCTTGAGAACACACAGGGACCTCAACTGTCCATAAGTGCTGCCCTGGTTTGCTTTCTGTTGCTCTGACAGAACACTGAAGAAAAACAGCTTTTAGGTAAAGGCTTTTATTTCATCTTACACTTTCAATTAACAATCAATCATCAAAGGAAGCCATAGCAGGAGCTCAGTGTAGGAACCTAGAGACAGGAACTGAAACAGAAACCGCAGAAGCATGTTGCTCATTGGCTTCCTTCTTGGCTCATGTTCAGCTATCTGTGTTATAAAACACAGGCGCTCATCTGACTAGGAATGGTACCATCTATGTGCTCTTGGCCCTCCTCCATAAATTAAATTCAAGAAAATTCTCCACCAATGTGCCTATCGGCCAATATGATGGAGGCAATTTCTCTACTGAGGTTCCTTCTTCCCAGGTGTCTCTTGCTGTGGAATGTGGTTCTGTATGTTGTGAATATGTGTTGCTCTGATTCATTGACAAATAAAATGCTGATTGGCCAATAGCTAGACAGGAAGTATAGGCAGGGTGAGTAGACCAGAATTCTGGGAACAGGAAGGCTGAGTCAGAAGTCGTCAGCCAGACACAGAGGAAACAAGATGTGAAGGCAAAACTGAGAAAAGGTACCAAGCCATGTGGCTAAACATAGATCAGAATTATGGTTTAATTTAAGTGTAAGAGCTAGTCAGTAACAAGTCTGAGCTAATGACCAAGCAGTTATAATTAATATAAGCCTCTGTGTGTTTACTTGGGGGATGTGAGTGGGAGAGATTTGTCTTGACAGCTGGCTGGGACACAGGAAAACCTCTAGCTACGTTTGGCCTCCAGTGTGGGGCTGGAACCCATGACCCTGGGATTGAGAGTCCCATACTCTACCAACTGAGCTAGCTGGGCAGTTATAATTAATATAAGCCTCTGTGTGTTTACCTGGGGGACACGAGTGTGAGAGATTTGTTCCAACTGCCAGCTGGCTGGGGATACAGGAAAGCTTCCAACTGCATTTGGTGCTCAGTGTGGTAGCAAGAATTTCCACCCCAAACTTGAAAAAGCTTTTAAAAGAAAAGCTTTCTAAAAGGGGGCTAAAAACAACTTCCTAGTGTATCTCTCAGGCCAGCTGTAGCCTGCAGGCTTGAGCTACAGTATGGCAGGTTTGCAGCATGTGGGCTTGACCTGCAGCATGGTGGATTCCTGCCACAGTACACAGAGGCATCTCTACGCTGTGTAGTATGCTGCATGGTGGATTTATCTTTTGCTAGAACAGACAAAAAAAGAAGAAGGGTTTCTGGGCTACATGCTTCTGCATGGAGGCATGGACCCACTGCCTCCCAGAGTCAGTGGAGAGCATGGCTCCCAGAACTAGAGGTGAATTATCTCCTCCATGTTGAAAAGCTGAAATGGGCAGTCAGTAGCCAAGGCTGCTGCTTCAGGACTAAAAATGCAGTTTAGCAGTTTAAAATCTCTCCTGGTCAGAGAAGGATTATAGATTCACATAAGTCAGATTCAGATGAAATAAGACTTTAAATGGTTTACAATGTGTATAAAAATATACATAGGCTTGGAAGAGAGAGGAAAAGGTATATAGACAGTTTTATAAAGAAATAGAAAGTTTTAAAAAATAAAGTCTTTAAAGAGACAGTAAAAGTAATATAAAAAATAAGCCACATAAAAATGGATCACACACAGAGTCTGGATTAAATTGTCTTTGGGATTTTTAACTACAGAAAGACATTTGATTGTAAAGGCTGCTCAGTTAAACCAATATGTATATTTTAAAGGTAACTTGATTTCAAAATTTGGATCTAAGGATATGTTGCTTTGGAAAGGAGGCTCTGTTTTTATTTCCACAGGAAGCAAGGGACTATGGATTTGTTCCAGGTTGAGATGGATCAGATTTGATCAAGCCAGACCTCCTGAACCTTAACACATGGTATCTATCAACAAAGGTTATAGCCAGTCCACCCAGGACTTGACCATTATCTCGAATTTTCTCAGGAATCCCCATATGACTACCAGCCCCCTATCAGCAAGAAGTAGCCTAGAAAACTATGCCCACATTCCCAAAAATGGGTTATGGATGTTTGTTTTTGTTTAGGTTGTTGGTTACAAATTGTTATTGGTCATAGTCAATCTCTTTCTAAAAGAAGAGAAGGGGGATATGAAATAGAAATATAGGATATAGATATGATAGGATAAAAGGGTAAATTATTGATTCTACTTTTAAAGAGCAATAACTTGCTTAAAATATTTTACATTGCAAGGATTTTAGTTTATTGATATAAATTTAAAGTTAATTTTTTTATACTGTATGTATATTTCTACTCTTGTTTAAGGTATTATGTTTGTGCAGCTCATTGAAATTGTAATGTATAATTAAGAAATACAGATTAATAATTAGTCATCAATGATAATCAAACTTACGTTAGATAAGTTTTCTAGTTATACAGAGATATATTTCAATTAGGTAGGTGATCTTCAAACACTTAAAGACCTACAGGACATGGTGTTTAAAATGTTTTAAAAACTTAGACTTTTCTAAACAATGAGACATGTTTGCTCCTGGCAGCACCAATTATTTCAAGGGAATTGATGGGCACCAAGACACTCCATATGGAGTTTATCTTCTTCATGGCAAAAGTTAGCCATTTGGGTAAGAAAATGTTCTTGGCTCGACTGCTTAACAAAATGTTGTGTAAACTGGACATGCGGTACCCATAGGAAGGTGACCACTGAACTTTGCAAGAGTAGATGGTCCTTCAGGTTCCTGCTTTGCAGAGAAAACTGCCAGACATTCTACAGGATACAGAGAGAAGCCACTGAGAGACTCTAGGCCTGTGAGCTGAAGATAGATGCCCCAATGTTGCAGAGGAACTTTGGGTGACTGTCCAGGTAGCCAGCTGTCTCTGTCATTCAAGAGTTTTGGAAGTGGCTTACAATGCATTTCCTGTTTACTTAGGTAATGTTATATCCTTCTAGGGTCTTTGATATGGTTGAAGACTAAATAGTAATAATTTTCCTTGGTTATGATCAAAGATAAATTAGATATGAAACTTTAGACTCACAAATATAGGATAGATGATAGAATATTTTCTTTAATTTTGCCAAATACAAATAGACTAGATATTGTAACTGTAATTCTTGCTTGATAACTGTTCTCTTATATGTAATTTTACTATGTTAAAGTTAAAATCTTCCTTTTTGATTAGACAGAAAAGGGGAAGGACTGTGGAATGTTGTTCTGTATGCTGTGAATACATGTTGCTCTGATTAGTTGATAAATAAAATGCTGAATTGGCCAGTAGCCAGGCAGGAAGTATAGGCAGGGTAAGCAGATGAGGAGAATTCTGGGAAGAGGAAGGCTGAGTCAGCAGTCACCCGCCACACATAGAGGAAACAAGATGTGAAGGCAGAACTGAGAAAAGATATCAAGCCATGTGACTAAACATAGATCAGAATTATGGGTTAATTTAAGTGTAAGAGCTAGTTAGTAATAAGTCTAAGCTAATGACTGAGCAGTTATAATTAATATAAGCCTCTGTGTGTTTACTTGGGGGTTGTGAGTGGGAGAGATTTGTCCCGACCACTGGCCGGGACACAGGAAATCTTTCAGCTACAGTTTCTAGTTTGTTTGGAATTGACTAACCGGCACAAACAGTCTCCAGGATAAATAAAATTTAGGAAAATTTAGAAACTATGTCTTAACTAATAAAAACAATGTCAAAATTATTAAGTATCTTCTCTGATCATTATAGTGCAACACTAGGAATCAGTAATAGGAGAATCTCTGTAATAGTCACAAACATGGAAATTAAACAGCATATTCCTCCAACCGCCCATTAGCCAATGGAAAAATTACAATAAAAATTTTAACAAAAGGAATGAGAACGTTCAGTGTGCATTCATACATGTGCAAAGTGGTCTAAAACAAATTTAATAAAAGTTATTTGTACCCAAAACAACAACAAAGAAGGAAGCACACCATAACAAAACCTTAGGGATGCATCAAAATAGGTCTAAGAAGAAAGCTGGTAACACCAAAGACCATCAAGGGCTGCAGAAAGTGCCTCAGCTGTTCAGAGTGCACACAGTTCCTGCAGAGGACCTGAGTTTTATTCACATTATTCTCAGTGCCCAACTGGACAGCTACAGCTCTAGAGAATTCAATAACTCTTTGGCTTCCTCAGGCATCTGTATGCTTGTGCACATAGACACATATATGCATTAATAAAGTATGATAAATATTTTAAATGAGTTTATCAAAAACTAGAGAAACAATCACAAGTGAAGCCTCTGCAAATGTCAAGTATTCATGGCTGAGCCCTCTATTTTGGGCTGCTGATCATGCTTTCTCAATACTGAATACTTCACACTGTCTCAATTCCTACATCTTTGTAGTAATTTTAAATCAGAAATGAAAGTGCTGTAATTTTGTTTGAAAAATGTTTACCTATTGAGATCTTGGTACAATATCTTCCCTTTGATTTTTAGTTAATAATATTGTTTGTGTAGCAACATCAGGCATCTTGGAATCAGATAGAAGCACTGAATAGTGGGTAAACTCTATTGTAAATGTGAGTGAAAATACCAGCAAGTTAGCGATCTAACTTTATACAGAACAGTTCTAGAAAAATTTCTCCAATCAATTTCAATAATTAAGTGTATTTTTAGTGTTATTAATAGATTATTTAGTTCGATATTTAAGTGGTAATCAGACAAAATTAAAGATAATTGGGGTGACTTTTAAGTTTAGATTTATATGGCTTTAAGAAACACATTTTCTCCTTAATTTGCCCAATTTATAGTTTTATAAGATTTTTTGCCTCTGCTTTGCCTAGCTATAGAAATCCAAAGAAACATGTATTTCACATTCTTTAAACATTTAAAGAATTTTACAAACTAACTACAGAAGGCTGAATTTGAGAACTTATGAATTCATAATCATTTTATATTTCCTCAAATTTTATGTCTCGTTTTGCCTGGAAGGGACTGGATTTCTAAGATCACAAGATTAAAAAACCACCCAAGAGCACCCAGGCAGGGGAATTGGGATCTGTCCCTGGTACATGGGCAAGCTTTTAGGAGCCAGGTACCTTGGTGCAGCGGGGAGGGGCTTGGACCTGCCTAGGCTCAGTGTGCCAGGCTCTGCTGACTCCCCATGGGAGACCTTGATTTGGGGGATGTGGGGGTGGATGTGGGGTGGCTTGAGAGGGAGGGCAGGAGGGTGGGAGGAGTGAGGAGGAGGGATCTTTGGGTGGTATGTAGAGTGAGTAGAATATTTCTTAATAAAGAAAAAAAAAACCTACCCAAGATTGCAAATAAAGAAAACAAAGCTCAGGAATCACCACCCAGTGGACATAATTTGATATGTAAAATTGAAATTTTAGTGAAAATCTCACTTAGCAAAAACGTAGTGTGTAAAATACAACAAAACTCCACTAGGAGACACCGGATCAGAGCAGAGCAGTGAGAGGGGGAAAAAAAACAAAAAACAAAAAACAACCCACGTGTCTCGCTTAGACTAGGGCACTGCCAGGAGACCTTATTCCAAGGATACAGGGAACCATGTATCATTGGGTTCACATGAACACACAACTAAAGAATTCCTCAAAGATGTCTAACTAGCTGTAAACACACTTTATAGAAAAGAGATCGACCAATAGACATATTTACTCTAATAAGATAGAGCCAGAATTCTTAATGAAAGAATGACCATAAGAAAAATAAAATTGATTGGAGGATCTTGACAAAAGCAGATGTTGTTTTCAGTTTATTAGATTATCTGATTATCAGGAAGAAAACAGATATCTGTCTAGATGGGACATCTCTGAGTTCTATAACTAGGGAAGTGGTTTTATTGTTGGTACCTCTCCAGAGAGGCCTGTGAGTTTGGTTTTGGATCATCTGTGTCAGGGTGACCCTGGGTAATGCATCTGGATCAGCACCTTCATCTTAGTGGGAACAGATTTATATCTCTACTTCCCAAGAATTTTCTCTCTGGTGTTGTTATCTTTTCTCACCAGCCTTTTCAAAGCCCCCTTCACATCTTTGTTTCTTAAAGTGTAAATGAGGGGGTTTAGAGTAGGAATAACCACAGTGAACTTCCCTTGACTATGTGCATAGGAGCTATTAGGCTGGATGTAGACAGCAGTGCTTGTGCCATAAAATAGCACTACTACCAGCAGGTGGGATCCACAGGTTCCAAGAGCTTTGCCCCAGGTTAGAGCTGACCTTAACCTCATCAGTGCTTGGGCAATGTACCCATAGGATACCAAGATGAGTGCCAGGGGAAGGAGGAGCAGCACCAAGGAAGCCATGAAAAGCTGCACTTCGTTGGCATGAATGTCTACACAGGCTAACTTGATCATGGCAGGAACTTCACAAATGAAGTGATAAATCCTGTGGTTCCCACAGCGAGGCAGGCAGAGGGTGATGGTGCCCTGAATCAGTGTGTTGCCCACTCCACTCAGCCATGCGATTCCTGCAAGAGACTGGCAGAGCCGCGGGTGCATGACTGTGGCATAATGGAGTGGCCGGCAAACAGCAGCATAGCGATCAAAGGCCATAACTGCGAGGAGGACACACTTAGTGGACCCCAGAGCCGGGGACACATAAAGCTGAACAGCACAGCCTGTGGCAGTGATTGTCTTGGCTGGACCATGGAGGTTCCACAGCAGCTGAGGAACAATGCTGGTGGAAAAGCAGATATCAACCAAAGAGAGGTTTGTAAGGAAGTAGTACATGGGTGTTTGGAGTGCGGAATCCAAACAGGAGACAAGGATGATCGCTGTGTTGCCGACCAGTGTCAGGAGGTAGGAGATTAGCACCACCACAAAGAGGATCTTTTCAAGTTGTGGCTGATCAGAGAAGCCCACCAGGATGAAACCACCACCTGAGCTGTTGTTGATTATCATCACTCTACTCACAAAAAGGAGGGTGACAAGTGCAGAAATGCATGTTAGATAAAAAGGAAATGGAAAGGGATCAGAAATCTGCATGAGAGATATGGACCCTAAAGGTGGAAGATGGGATATATTCTGTATAAGAGACAGGCAGGAAGGAGATAGAAGGGAGAGAGAGAGAGAGAGAGAGAGAGAGAGAGAGAGAGAGAGAGATCATAGAATACAGAGTGCACTGAGAACTGTTAAAGGCACAGAGCTAAATCAGGAACTACAAACAACTAAGGAATGAGAGTGGGAGAAATTGTCTTACCCAGGGAAGAGCACACCAATTGGTTAACCAGTCCCAAATGGTCAGTCCTGAAAACACACACGTAACATTATACAGTCTGATCAGGATATATGTACATATAGGTGTATAGACACAGATATTCCTAAATGCGTGGAACAATTGTTGAAAAAAGGCCATAAATTTTAAAGAGAGCAAGGAGTGGTTTATGAGAGGATTTGAAGAAAGGAAAAGGAAGGGAGAAATGACATAATTATATACAATCTCAAAAGAAAAAGAAAAAATGTTTTAAAAATGTTCAGGGCTAAAAAACAGACCATGTGTAAAATACTTAATCATCAGTGATTGCTCAGTTTTTCCAAGTTGTATCACTTGTTCTTTCGGGAAATTCACCCTTTTCTTCCTCAATAGCACTTATAAGATTATCCACAAAACATAGACAGAGAGATGTCAAATATATAAACAGGTTCTTGGTAGGTATCCCATTCTGTCAGTAGGAAAAGTAACAAAGATGCATTTGGGGAGAAAAAGTAAAAGAAAATGATAATGCAGTTCTCTATCTGAAATGTATATTTGTAAACACTATGCTAAGAACAAACAATACAATCATGGTGTTTTAGTTGTTTGTTAGACATTACACATGGGTTAGTTTTCTGCCAGTATTTTCCTTATAATATATAAGCAGGTGGTCTGGAGTATTTTATCAGTCTGTTATAGAGTACTCTTGTTAGTGTTGAATAATTTTAGAGCCTTGTAAAATAATTTTAGATTTGTGTGTTTTATTTTTATGTTATAGTAACTAAGACTCAATTTTCACTTTCAATAGCCCCCTTTGAACTTGTGTTTTGTAAACTATTTTCCTTGTTATTGTAACTTCATACTGCACAAACAATAGAGGATATAAGTCCAATTGATTTATTACTTTATTTAGATTTTAAAATGTTTCTTTGTATATATTCATTGTACAAAGTACTGTGCTACATGATGGACAAATAGCCAAACAAATGGAAACATATAAACTATGAACCAATCAATGGCTGAGGGGCCCCCAACGGGATCAGGCCCTCTGAGTGGGTGAGACAGTTGATTGGCTTGATCTGTTTGGGAGGCATCCAGGCAGTGGGACCGGGTCCTGTGCTCATTGCATGAGTTGGCTGTTTGAAACCTGGGGCTTATACAGGGTCGCTTGGCTCGGCCTGGGAGGAGGGGACTGGACCTGTCTGGACTGAGTCTACTAGGTTGATCTCAGTCCTCAGGGGAGGCTTTGCCCTGGAGGAGGTGGGAAAAGGGGGTATGCTGGGGGGAAGGTGAGGGGGGCGGGAGGGGGGGACAACAAAGGAATCTGTGGCTGATATGTAGAACTGAATTGTATTGTAAAAAAATAAAATAAAATTTAAAACAAAACAAAACAAAAAAACAAAAAACTCACAAAGTTCATGTACTTCTTTCAAATTCACAAAGCAAAGCACATATGCTAGAGTTGCTTGTGACTACTTTGTTCCAAATTGTTTGCCAAAAAGCATTTTCTTGAGTAATCTTGAGCAATACATCTTAAGAACTTATGTAAAATAGATATTAAGACAAGTGTAGAGAGATATCATCACAGAAACATGCATTTAGAAAAGAAGATGGCACTGTCTTATTGACATCAGCCATAAATGAATGCTAGTAAACATACAAACAGCATAGGTCTCATGAAGAACATGGACACAAACACAGACAATCCTTCTCCTTGTTAACTTTCAGGAGATCCTAAAAAAAGACTGTGTTTATTTGATGTCATATCTAAAAACAAACTGAAAACAGGCATATGCATTGGAAAAGAGGTATACTGGCGATGACCATTACACACACACACACACACACACACACACACACACACACAACCTGTCATGTTGAGACAGATTTAAGGAATGTACCTCTCTCTCTGTCTCTAGAGCAGGAATGAGACATTAGATCACTGTTAGATAGAGTCTACGTTAGCAGTAAGTCTTTAATGCATACATGCTTTCAAATAAGCTATTAGGCACTGGGAAGTTTTGACCCATTAATTAATAGCTGTTAGATATGCTCTTGGTGCCCTGGGTTCCTTGAGTGAAAAACTATGATGGCCAGTTTGTGTCAACTTGACACAAGCAACATTTATTTGGGAAGAGGGAACCTCAATTGAGAAAATGTACCCACCATATCAGCCTGCAAAAAAGCTCATTGTACATTTTCTTGATTAGTAATTAATGCAAGTGGATCCAGCACGTTGTGGATGGTGTCACTCCTTGACTGACTGTGCTCTAAGAAAGCTGGCTGAGAAAACCATGATTGAGCAAGTAAGCCAGTAAGCAGCATTTCTCCATGGATCCTGCATCATTCTTTGCTTCCAGGTTCCTGCTTTGAATTCCTTCCCTAACTTCCCTGGATTATGGGCTGACTAAAAATTGTAAGATGAAATAAACCCCCTCTTTCTCAAGTTGTTTATGGTCATGATGTTTCATCTCAGCAATAGAAACCCTAACTAAGACAAAGGTTATAAGCCAGGCAGTCAATTGGATGGCCATCATGTAAAAACTGACTGCTTCGAACAACGATGACTTGAAGAAGCCACACAAAAACTACATCGGCTTTTTGCTGAAGTACAATGTCAGCTCCAGAAGGTATTATGATAGCCATGGCTGCCTCAAACAATTTGAGCCAGACCTTGCCATCACAGGCCCTGGTGAACTTCAGATTCTACTCATTCTTACATGTTCTCAACTCAGGCCATAGCGGGGAGCACTGCTGTGGGATGGTCTGTATGTCAAATGTGTTGCTGATTGGTCAATAAATAAATCACTGAGTGGCCAGTGGCCAGGCAGGAAGTATAGGTGGGACTAACAGAGAGGAGAATTGAGAGAACAGGAAGCTGGGTGAGAGAGACACTGCCAGCCACCACCATGACAAGCCGCATGTGAAGATCCCGGTAAGCCACGAGCCATGTGGCAAGGTATAGATTAATAGAAATGGATTAATTTAAGCTGTAAGAATAGTTAGCAAGAATCCTGCCACGGCCATACAGTTTGTAACTAATATAAGTCTCTGTGTTTACTTGGTTGGGTCTAAATGGCTGTGGGACTGGTGGGTGACAGAGATTTGTCCTGAGGTGGGCCAGGCAGGAAAACTCTAGCTACAAATGGTTTCCCAATGTGTTGGCAAGAGTTTCCACCTAAAACCTGAGTAAAAAGATTCTAAAACAGAGCTTAAAACAGCTCCTAGTTGTCTCTTTCAAGCTAGCAGCAGCCTGCGTGTTTGAGCTACTATGGCGGGTTCCTGGCGTGCATGCTCGACCTGCAGTATGGCGGGAATGAGGCCTCTGCAAGTGGCACATTAAGCTGTGTGGTGGATTTAGCCTTTGCTAGCACAAAACAAAACAAAAAAAGAGGTTTCTGGGCTACACACTGCTTTGATAGAAGCATAGACCCACTATTTCTGAGAGTTGATGGCTCCCAGAGCTGGCGGAAAACGTACCACCGCCATGTTGGGAAGCTGAAGTGGGCGGAGCCAGCAGCCATAGTGCCAGTGCCGTTCCAGGCTTAGAAGGCTGCAGTTTAAAGCAATAGGCTCAAGCTAATATAAAAAAATAAGCCACATAAAGATGGCTACCACACTGAGAATCTGGATTATGTTCTCTTTGATATTCGTAACTGAAGAAAAACATTTGATTACAAAAGCTGTTGAGTTACGCCAAAATGTATATTTTAAAGGTACCTTGACTTCAAAATTTGGATGTAAGGATATGTTGCTTTGGAAAGGAGGCTCTGCTTTTGTTTCCACAGAAAGCCAGAGGCTATGGATTTGTTCCAGATTAAGATACATCAGGTTTGACCAGCCAAGACCACCTGAAAGGTCTCTGATGACACCATGGCCCAGATGATCCAACATCCAGAACCGTTTCAAGGCAACTGGCTCAGACGATACACCCTCATGGACTACTCCATATTCCTAAAATATTCCTTGTGTCCCCATAAGATACAGCGCCCCCCTCCAGCAGGAAGTAGTAAGAGAAACTACGCCCAAATTCCCAAATATACCAAGCTGACTTTGGAGATGTGTAAAGGCTAAAACCTTCCTTTTTAAGAAAAGAAAAGGGGAAGTGCTGTGGGATGGTCTGTATGTCAAATGTGTTGCTGATTGGTCAATAAATAAATCACTGATTGGCCAGTGGCCAGGCAGGAAGTATAGACGGGACTAACAGAGAGGAGAATTGAGAGAACAGGAAGCTGGGTGAGAGAGACACTGCCAGCCGCCACCATGACAAGCCGCATGTGAAGATCCTGGTAAGCCACGAGCCATGTGGCAAGGTATAGATTAATAGAAATGGATTAATTTAAGCTTGAAGAACAGTTAGCAAGAATCCTGCCACGGCCATACAGTTTGTAACCAATATAAGTCTCTGTGTTTACTTGGTTGGGTCTGAATGGCTGTGGGACTGGTGGGTGACAGAGATTTGTCCTGAGGTGGGTCAGGCAGGAAAACTCTAGCTACAGAGCACTTCTCTGCCAGCCCAACAGCAGGCCATGATTGATCCAAAATCAGTTCTTCCTATGCAAGGTCCATCTCAGAATTTCCTCTCAGAACTTCTTTTGCTATATCACAAAGACTCTACAAGTTATGTGTTCACTTGAATTTGTTTCCAGGAACGTTGAAATTTTCTCCCTGACTCCTTGAATGATTCAATAATTTTTCAAAAGTGTCTTGTCCTATTCCAGGTGGTCTTGTAGTTTCTGTGCTTTCTATTGATTTCTAGTTTTATTGTACTATAATATGATATAATAAAAGAAATTAACTTTTATGGTTTTTTTTTAACATTTCCCTTATGACTTAAGATGCACAAAGTCCTATAAACAAAAGCTACTAAAGCTGTTTAATGTAGAAACATAAGATCTGAATTTACCTGTAATGGTTGCATAGACTACATCAGTGCTCATTTACAACAGAAATAAAGTCCATGCATATATGAGTTCTTTGATGGATTCTGTCAACCGTTTAATAAAAGATAAATACCTTCAAACTCTTCCAAAAGGTAGTAGAACATACACTATGCCCCTTTTTTTTGCCCAAATAAGGTCAATATTATCTCCTAGATGAAGCCAAACAGACCTCTCATGAGAATAAAACTCAAACCAACATCACTTGTAGCAAGGATAAAGCAATAACAACAACAATCACCTACCACACAGTACTAGGGACTGAGTCAAGTAAAATAGTAAAATAATTTACACACTATATGGTTTTTCTAAGCTATTGATAGATGTATGATATCAGTAACACACAATTATTGCAGATGGTGAAAATTTCATTTCACAAAAATCAAAATATTTTCAAGTTTAAAAAAAAACAGATGATTAATTAGTAACAGAAGGAAATAACCAGCATCTATGGCAAACCCACAGTCAACACACTATTATGAGACTGAAAACTTTATGCACCTTTCACTAGCATGGTAAGAGTGTAATATTCATTACTTTAACTCAAAACTCAGAGTGCCTAGGCATAAATAAATGCTCTGGTTTGTATGACTTGTTCTCCAGGAGACCACATGTTGGATCTTTGTCATCAGTGTGGCAATGTTGATGCAGTAGAAAGATGATTAGGCTATTGAGACACTCCCCTTGTGGATGGAGAGATTCAGATGTTCTGTGACAAAACTATTTCTCAGGAGAAGGGGCTGTGGCAGAGTGAGGCTCCTCTGCACAGAGCTATTGCCCTATCCATAAGGACTCTCAGGAGAGTAATGAGATGCCTCCTGAAACTCACCAGTGAGAAAAGATTGTGAGTCTCCTGGGGAGAGTAAGATGAAAAGGACTCAGAACACGGAAGAATTTTAGTATAATATGCTTAGGGTTCATTGTTTTCCAGGAAAGGAGAAAGTGTGGATGTGTCCTGGGAGTAGTATGGTGTGAGTGTGTGTGTGTGTGTGTGTGTGTGTGTGTGTGTGTGTGTGTGTGTGTGTGTGAGAGAGAGAGAGAGAGAGAGAGAGAGAGAGAGAGAGAGAGAGAGAGAGAGAGAGGTGTGGAATACCAGGACATTGCCTTGAAGGACATGGTGCTCTCTCTTGAGACAGTCTTCTTGACATCAGGCATGGTTTCTCTCCATAACAAAAGCTTTTTAGTACATTGCACAGATGAAGATGGGGATGGTGTGGGTCCCCTGTATGTTGTAAGGAAAGGACGAAGAGAAATCCAGAAGTGGCTACTCAGAAGCAGAATCCACCTAATTTATTCAAGTACTGTGACTGGAGGTAAGTGCCACAGTTAATTATCAAGACTAGGCCTTGAGAGAGTGAATTAAAGTATTTAAAAGGACATCTGATACTCAAAACATTTTCCATTCTTTTTATTCTAATTAGTTATTGTCTCCTTTTAAGGCTACTAAAGTTTGTACAGACTTGAGCATTGCTCTTAGAAACAGCTGTCTATTGTTGTCAATCACTTGTTTCATGGTAAATTAGAATTCACTTATCACTGTGATACTATGTTATATGGTACATTGAAGTCTAATCAAGTGACCCCACCCTTTCTACGTGGTTGACATAAAGTCAACCACATTAGTGGTCCTTGGTGAAATGTGGTGAAACTGGGAAGTCAGGGGTGAGCCTCCTAATAATCTTTTCTTGACCAGTCTACAGAAACTGTGTGTACTATTACAGAATTTTAGAGACACCCATTATATAATGGTGAAACTCTCACTTCCTGATAGTTTCTACATATAGACACTGCAGTGTTTCAGAAACAGTATCTAACAGTGTGTCATGACTTTAAAAGTTCAGATAAGGGACCAAACCCACCAATGAATATTCCTAATCTTGTGACACCAGGGGAAAATGGGCTTTTTCACCTGTATCATTCACAAAGCAGAACCATGTAGCTTGAGTTTGACTTGGGTCTCCAGGCTGTGTAAGGTAACATGCAAAACCAAGACTGTGAGATATCAAGATACTCTCATTTGTGCACCATCTCTTGCATATATCCAGTTGCCAATAAAAACACACCTGGTGGTGTGAACCTCCAGACCTTATCAGTGTTTAGTGCACACTTTATGACACTGAAGGTCGACATATAAAATAGAGCTGATTCTTGGTAGGAAACCACTTCAAACAGCTTAACTAGAAAGATGGGGAAGATTACATCATGCAGTATTTACAAGGAACTAGTGAATCCAAACTTTAGGTCAAGAAAATGTAAAAGGTGAGAGGCAGATGGGATGTTCACATCAGAGTGTCCTGACCCTTGTTTCTTTCTCAAGAATCTTGACATTCCTTCTGAGTCAATCATTCTCACTCCACAGATTGAGATGAAAATATTCTGGTTGCCTGGCCTAAGATGAGCTCCTGAAAATTTAACTGAGATTCAAGACCGCTTTCCTTATGGAGAGCTCTCTATACAAATACAGAAACAGCAACTAAAAGGCAGGGTTTAAGATAATATTTCACGTTAAAAATTAGCCATTTTCTGTGTTGGCTTTTTGGTTTTTTTGCTTGCTTGTTTTGCTTTGTTCAATCACACATGGATTTTTTTAAGACATAATACATGAGAAATATAGATATTTTAATTTAATATCCTACAAGGAAATATTTATAATACTTTAAAGTAAGTGTAAAATTCATCATAGCAGAATACTTAGTGTTTTAGCAATTTTTACAAGAGCAGAGTCCCCTGAGAGTCCAAGTAATCACAGACTTCCTGCTTCATGATCATCAGAAATTAAGTCAGTCCATGTGTTCTCTATCCTTAAGTTTTTAGAGCTTGTGCATGTACAGGTGAATATATATCTAATAGATTCAATAATGTATTATACACAACAATATCACCTCAGGATAGAAGATTTGGGCACCATTTTTATATATGCATGCAAGTTCTAGTTTTTTTTTTTTTTTGCTTTTCCATTACCAACAATATAAAAATTATGATTTAGAGAACAATTAATGGATAGGAACAAAGATTATGGATTGTGGTGTGAAATTTCCCAAAACAGAGTGTACACAAAGGTAAATATAATATGGCTATGTGTAGATATACAACCATGTTCATGTCCTGTGTAGCTGATAAGCATTCAATACCTGACCAACATTTTAAGTGACATTGCTAATTAACTTAATTCTTATTGCAGCAACCTCATGAGGAATATTTTTTCTCAGCTCCTTTTATAAGTGGTCAAATTGAGGAACAGAGTTTGAACAAATAGTTACATTTGTTCAAACTAACATATCCAGCATTGTTGTCTATACTAAGATTTTAAATCATTTACAATTGCCCCAGAGTGATCCCTTGTTCTGCTCTATGTGCATCTGTGTGTGTTTCTGCATGGATACACAGGCATAGAAGTGTATGTGGCATGTATATATGTACACTCATTATATGTGTTCATGAACATTGGCAATATGATTATTTATAATAATTTGGAAACCCTGAAGCCCACATTTGGTTTGTGGGTCAACCATGATGTGATCTACTCATATACAACATAGCATTACCTGGTGATATTTGGTTATATCAAGTGAATAGAGGGAGGACCAAATGGCAGACGGTATCTTCTATTCTGCCCTTGTTGGAGAAAACATGGTGTATTCAGATTTTTGGTAGAGAAAAACAAACTTTGGGAGAGCCACACATATACACCACAAAACACTAAGGGTCATCTTATTTGGAAGGAAAAAATATCAGACTGTGAGATAAATAAGCTGAATCTGAAATATTTGAGGAACATGAGAATGAACTTCAGAGGATATAATGGGGAGCAGCAGACAGAATATCTAAGGAGGCAGAGTAAGGTAAACATTGAACATCATTGCATGAGAACTTATGGAATGGTAAAGATGGCAAATGTAATGATAAGAAAAGTGAAGCCTATACTCAGTCTCTGTATAAGGCTACACTCAGAAAGAAATGAAAAGTAATTACTACCACAGTGGTAAGTGCTATTTTAGCAAGTTATGTGAAAAGCATGGAGTGTGACTGCTAGGAGAAAGAGTTGGGTGATTTCCAGAAAAAAGACAAATCTATGCTGGAACTGAAGAGTTTGCTAGATAAGCAATCAAGTACACAACAGCCTCCCAGTAAGAAATAGAGAGAAGAGAAATTGAAGTGTGTAAACACTACGTGTACTAATTACAAGTAGTTTCATGGGATTGTAATATGTGGTCCATAGAAGGTTAGAAGAAATTTCTATCAAGCCAGGGTTGATGCTTACTCCTGGAATTTCAGGATTCAAGAGACCGAGCCAGGGAAATTGGGAATTTGAGGCCAGCCTGTACTATATACCAAGACCCCATCTCTTTTACTCTTTTTTTTTCTTTATTTAACTCAACACCCTGATCCATAGAATCTTGTGAATCACACTAAGAAAACAGAAATTTAACTTGCAGGCAATGACACTATCACTAAGACCCCATGCTTTATTAAAGATGGGAACTACTAAGATACAGAAATCAGCTGTCATGCTGAGGTCATCTCAGCATTGCACTCAGCTGTGCATTGAGAGGTTGTGGTGCTCTTTGGTTAACCCCACTTCTCTCTTGTGTCTCAACTTGTACATCTTTTCTTAAGAAACTCCTCTTACCACCTCACTAAACTACTAGACATCAGGATGTGCCCTGCCTTTAATTCTATGCATTACAGTAATCATTTATATTAAATGGTTATTGATTTTTCATTTCCTTCAAAAATACAAGTCTTGCTTGAGGAAATGATATTTTTAACGAATATTAGCAATAGCACATTAACAATAGAAATATTAGCTTAATATTAGCAATAGAAATCACAGACCCAGTAGAAATCTGGACCTAATACACTCTGTGAAGGGTTGGAGAGAGGGCATCTGTGGCAACAGGGAAGCCTAGATATGAGTAGGTAGGAGAGCAGCTTTTCTGAGTGACATTGATAACTAGACAATGAGAAGTACACTGAAATAATTGAGCCACAATTAATGTTTTCCTTTTCTTTTATTTGAATGACATCTTACTCCATAAGTGAGGCTGAACTCAAACCCACAGTAAGCTTTCTCCCTCAGCTTCATCAGTGCTGGGAATACAAGTGTGAACCACCTTGCCTAAATCCTTGGACACTTGGTATAACATTCAGTACACTTCTGAAAATCACCTGATGTGGTAAGCAAAGAAAGGATTAGATATGAAAATCTGTGAGGATGAATCATTGCTTGTAAATTTTAATTTTGTGGCTGCAGGTAAAGATTTTAACTGAGACTCTAAAAGTATTAAATTGAATAATTTCCTTCATCTTCAAGAATCCTTCTGATGACTTGATATTCTCTCTTCCAGGAGATGACTGCCAATTGCTCTCTGTGGCAGGAGAACAGCTTGTCTGTCAAACGCTTTGCATTTGCCAAGTTCTCTGAGGTCCCTGGAGAGTGCTTCCTCCTGTTCACCCTCATCCTCCTCATGTTCTTAGTGTCACTGACAGGCAATGCACTCATAGCCTTTGCCATCTGTACCAGTCCATCCCTGCACACCCCCATGTACTTTTTCCTGGCCAACTTGTCTCTCCTGGAGATTGGCTACACTTCCTCTGTCATACCCAAGATGCTGCAGAGCCTTGTGAGTGAGGCTCGAGGGATCTCTCGGGAGGGTTGTGCCACACAGATGTTTTTCTTCACATTCTTCGGAATAACTGAGTGCTGCCTGTTGGCAGCCATGGCTTTTGACCGCTGCATGGCAATTTGCTCCCCACTCCATTATGCAACCCGAATGAGTCGTGGAGTATGTGCCCATTTGGCAATGGTTTCATGGGGAATGGGATGCATAGTAGGATTGGGACAGACCAATTTTATTTTTTCTTTGGACTTCTGTGGACCCTGTGAGATAAATCACTTTTTCTGTGACCTTCCACCTCTCCTGGCTCTTGCCTGTGGAGATACATCCCGTAACGAGATTGCAGTCTTTGTGGCAGCAGCCATCTGCATATTCAGCCCATTTTTACTGATCATTTCTTCCTATGTCAGAATTCTGGTTGCAGTGCTGGTGATGCCTTCACCTGAGGGGCGCCATAAAGCTCTCTCCACCTGTTCCTCCCACCTACTTGTAGTCACACTCTTCTATGGCTCAGGATCTATTACCTACTTGAGGCCCAAAGCTAGCCACTCACCAGGAATGGATAAACTTTTGGCCCTCTTCTACACAGTGGTGACATCCATGCTGAACCCCATCATCTATAGTTTAAGGAACAAGGAAGTCAAAGCAGCCCTGAGGAGAACTCTGGGCCTCAGAAAGTCCTGACAATTAATAGGTAACAGGACCCTGCAGAACTGTTCACTAATAAAAATGCACAAAGAGCCAGGGCGTACAAACAAACATTGGTACATTTTTCTGTCTAACGTATACTGAATATCTCTGTAATTTTGAAGGTACCTCTGTACTCAGTGCTATTTTCTAATTACTAATTCTGAAATGATGTCACATACTAAGGAATACAAGTAAAGAGTCCAATACAGTAGGGAGTATTCTATTATATTTTAGTTCAGGATGACAATCTAAATTGACTAGTTACATTTCAGAAGTTTTGCAAATTCTAGTTCCTGATTCCTCTATGACTTCTCCTTTCTATCCAGACACATCTCTCATGACTCTTTATCCCACAATAAGTATATAAATGGTCTTATTTCAGTCCATATCTCTATTTCATAGTGCCACATACTAAAAGATTTTGAATTCCCTTGCAAATCATATATACCAAAGAATATGTAGACATTACAATACACTGAACTGTTAAGATTTGAAACTATTTGCTTTAAAATAGTAAGGAAAACTGAGAAATATTTACAAAAATTTCCATGACATTTTTTTAAATGTTAAAATATCACTGTTTTGGAACCCACAGGCAATTCAGGCCAGGGAAGCAGTTCAGTTAACTTCATGTATTCTCTCTCCTTCCATTCCTCCAAGTCCCTCAGCTCTGCAGCAAAACATCTACTGTACTCTACCCCTCTATGACTCCCAACCCCAACAGATCATATAGACCTTCTCCTACAGTATTTCATTACCCAACTCTTTCCACTATCCCAACCTCTAACATAAGCAGTCATTCCCTGGAAAGAGCCAGCCCTGCAGGCCAGGGAAACAGGTAGGCTAACTGCAGGTCTTTACCACACTTTCCTCTCCTTTACTGTCAACCCCCTTTCACACCTCAGCTCTATAGCAGATCACCTGCTTCAGCCTCCTCTCCATGCCTGTCCCCATTTCCCTTGGAAGACACAGATCTTCCCCTCCAACCTTTCTTCCCCCACTCATCACTTTATCCCTATCCCAAATCCAGCAGACATTCTCTGGGAACTCACAGGCTACTCCTGCCAGGGAAAAACTAGTTTAGCTATGAAACTTCAAGGCTCCCTCCTCTCCAGCAAATCTAATCCCCCAGTCTCACTCCAACTCTGTAGCAGATCACCTGATAAGGCCTCCACCTTCTCTCTACCCCCAACTCCAGCAGATCATGCAGAGCTTCTTCTCCAACCTTCCTTCCCCACTCATCCTCTTATCCCAGACCCAACTCCAGCTGGTTTTCTCTGGGAACCTGCCAGCCATGCCTGAGAAGCAAGTAGGCAAGTGAAGAAGGTAAGTGAGCTTCAGATTTTCACTTACCCTCCTCTCCTCCATATCCATTTCCCTGTCTCATCCCCAGATCTATAGCAGACTACCTGTTGTGGCCTCTCCTCACTCCCTGCCCCATTTCATATAGGACTGAGCAGATGCTGGTAGAACATACAGCTTTGCTACTTCTTGGAGGCCATCTGTGCCCCTCCCTCCTAGCCCATCCCCATTCATAAATGTCAGCTCCTAAAACCTAGAAACACATTTTACCTGGAACACCCAATAGACATACTTATCAGGATCACAGAAGAATTTCTTACCACTCAACACACAGTCAACATACTTTCCTAAGAACCAGAAAGGGCAACAGCAACCAAGGAAGAAAACATCCACCCAACAAAAACAAGACCATATATCAGCATCTATAATTGCAATCTTCCCAAACCTAGACCTCAGTGTAAAATACAATCAATAAAAATCAGGACAATATGTCTCCAAATAGAGCCCAGGAGCTCTACCACAGAAGTCCCTGAGCGTTGCAACATAGCTGAAGCACAAGAAAAAGAACTTAAAGTAGCCCTTATGAATATGATAGAAGTCCTTAAAGAGGAAATGAATAAATCCTTTAAAGAAACCTGTAAAAACACAAACAGTGGAAGAAAATGATGAAACCATTTAAGACCTGAAAGTGGAATAGAGTCAATAAAGAAAACCTAAAATGAGAGAAATCTGGAAATGAAAAAGGGATGCAAATGGGAATTTCAGAGACAAACATCACCAACAGAATACAACAGACAGAAAACAGAATCTCAGGCATTGAAGACACAATAGAAGAAATGGATACTTTAGTCAAAGAAAATATTAAATCTAAAAAAGTCCTAGCACAAAGCATTGAGAAAATCTGGAACACTGTGAAAAGACCAAATCGAAGAAGAATAGGAGTAGAGGAAGACGGGGAGACTAGAACAGGAGGATCAAGTAGAGAGGGGAGTGAAGAGAGAGATTAGAGAGAGATATGGAGAGATCCAGCTGGAACTGAGGGCTATTTGAGGGATGGTATAAAAAACTAATATTTTAGAGGCTTCCTAAAATATACACACATATGAAGATATCTAAATGATATCACCAAATAATGGGGTAGACAGAGCCCAATTGGCCATTTCTTGTCACCAAATGAAGCTCCCAGTACTGGGATTGAGTTACATCTACCTGAGTTGTTCATTAATGGTGTCCCATGGAAACCCCCAACCAACCCTGGCTGTTGCCATGACTATATATTGTTCTCCTCAAACTGACAGCAAGGCTTCATTTCTGAAGATGATACCAACACAACTCATTGAACAAGGAGAAGTTGAGCTGAAACCTACACAAAGCCTTCACTCATACATGCTAGAATCATTAGTACAAAAAAGTAGTCTGCATACAACAGAAAAGAGAAACATCAACACCAAACCACCCACAAACCCTTTGATCAACAATGATATCCTGTCTGATATGTTAGACTAATTTGTTGGCTAATTTTATGGCAATCTGACATAATTTAAAGTCATCTGAAATGAAGGAATGTCAACTGAGAAAATGTCTCCATAAGATCTGACTGTATGGCATTTTCTTAATTAGTGATTGATGGTAGATGGCTTAGCCCATTGTGGGTCATACCATCCCTGGGCTGATGGTTTGGGTTCTATAAGAAAGCAGGCTGAGTAAACTATGAGGAGAAATCTAGTAAGCAGCTCTCCTCCATGGCCTCTGCATCAGCTCTTGCCTCTAGGTTCCAGCACTGCTTGAGTTCCTATCATGATTTCCTCCACTGATGGGCCTAGACGTGGAAGTATAAGGTAAAAAAAACCAAAACCCAAAAACAAAAACAAAAAACAAACAAACAAACAAAAAACAAAAAAAGCCTTTCTTCCTCAATTTGATTTTGGTCATGGTGTTTCATCACAGCAATAGAAAGCCTAACCAGGATAAAATTTGGTACCAAGAGAGAGGCATTGCTGTAACATGTGTTTTTTGAGAGCATTGAGAAAGGATTTTGGAATTTTGGGCTAGAAAAAGCCATTAAGTGCTTGTTGCCCACATGGTCACCATGTTCCTCATAATCTATGAGTTGTAGTAAAACTCTAAGGGGGTTTATAGCCCCTCACTGGACAGTATTACTGGTACTTAAAATAATAGTGATTGACTTTTTCCAAGCATTGTTGCTGGAGCAGATTAATGATTCAACCACTGTCTATAGAAAGAATTTATTTTATTTATTTATAATAATTTATTTATAAGAAAGATGTAGATTGTTAATAAAGTTAGGTTAAGATGTTATTAATGGCTTTGATGTAGAAAATCTTAGGTAGCAATTTAAAGTTTAGAAAGGTGCTGTGGGATGGTCTGTATGTCAAATTACTCTGATTGGTCAATAAATAAAACACTGATTGGCCAGTGGCTAGGCAGAAAGTATAGGCAGGACTAACAGAGAGGAGAAAAGAAAGAACAATTTAAGATATAAGAACAGTTAGCAAGAAGCCTGCCATGGCCATACAGTTTGTAACCAATATAAGTCTCTGTGTTTACTTGGTTGGGTTTGAGCAGCTGTGGGACTGGCGGGTGACAAAGTTTTGTCCTGACTGTGGGCAAGGCAGGAAAACTCTAGCTACAGAAAGGTACACTTTTGATAGCTGAGCAAGGGACTCATTGAAATCAGGGAACAAGAACAATGGCAGCAGTGTTACTACTAGCTGACATGCCTTTCTTGTTAGGCTGGGTTGGTGATCAAAGGTGATGATTAATTCTTTGTATCCATTTTTGCCCTCAGATTCCTGATATGACTTAATAAAAAACTTGTTGATGAGTGGGAATATACTCTGAAGACAAAGTAGAATTGACTGGTTTTATATATAAACATTTAGATTTTTTTCTTTTAAGGTTTTTTATAAGATTACATTTTGAGATAAATAATGAAATGATTTTTCCTTTCATTATAACTGCAAACTGCCACCTGCCAGTAAAAAACAAGCAAAAATACAAAAACAACAACAAAAAAACTGGCTGAGAAAAATACTTTGCTTGCACTTAATAAATCTATAACAATTTGCTTACACATGAATGTGGGTGGTTCCTTGGGAATAATTTGTTTTTCACCTGCAAAATGTAAAATGTTTAATCATGTAAGGGTACTGGGAAACATGCTGTTTTTTTTACTTGTATTCATTGTAATCATTCACTTGAAGAAAAATAGGATGTAACCACATTGTAATTTTTATATTGCTTGTAAGATTTTGCTGGTATATATAACTGTAGGAAAATATAAGGAAGAAAGAAGGACAAATGTAGAAGGAATACAACATGGAAGAGATATAAGGAAAGCATCAGGAAAGATGTAAAGGGAAACATCAGGAAACAGGTAAGGAAAACAATAGAGAAACCCTGGTGTGTGTGTGTGTGTGTGTGTGTGTGTGTGTGTGTGTGTGTGTGTGTGTTCCCCCTTTTCACCAGCTCCAGAGACTTAAGTTTTGCCCCACTCACTGGCCCCAATAACTGGAGTCCCTACTGTGGAGGGCCCCCAAACAGCTTGACCACACAGCAGCCATGACAGGCTTAGGGGCCTAGACATACTTCTGTGACAGGCTTACTGGCAGGCAACACCCAGATCCAGGAAAAGCTTTAAGCTGACACCACCCAGGGATCCACCCAGGGATGAGGAAGTACCTGACACCCCAAACATTCCAATCATTAGATAAGGTGGCCAGATGTCCTTGAGCCTAGCACACACCTATTTTTGTTTTACAGATACCCTTAGACAAATGTCAGTCAATCAGGGTCCTGGACCCTGGAAATCCCCTTACCCCAACCTCTGCTATGATGAAAACTCTGCCCCACCTGAGCTTAGGGCTCTCTGCTCTCAACACTACATTGGACAGACAAAAGGACCAAGATCTGGAGCTTGAAATAAAGGCTTTTTGCTTTTTACATGCGGGTTTCTGTCTCTGTGGTGGTCTTTTGGGGGTCCCTGAGATCTGGGCATAGCACCTACATTCTATACTGATACAAGTAAATCAGGAAAGACAGGTTACTGTAGATAAATTTCTAAACAGTTTTATTAAATAAGAAACACAGAGCCAAATACAGGAATGAAAGCTGTAGAGATCTGAGCAATAGTGATAGCCACCAAGCTAACCTTAGCTTATGCCCAGATCATGACCCCCAGAGAGACCACCAAAGACGAGCATACTGGAATGCAAAAGCAAGGTTTAATTCTGGATGTACAATACAAGCCTAGGCAGGGATTTCGTCCAATACATCCAACACAGTGGAGGCTGGAGGAAGTACCCGCCTGTCTGCAAGCTCAGTTTTTAAAGGCAAAAGTCACAAGATTGCATCATTTAGGGGTGCTAGTATGGGTATAATTCTGATTGGCTCGATTCTAGGGGCTTTCTAGAAATCATGGCTTAATCTTACTTCTAAGGGAGTGGTTACCCACCACCATTTCTCATTGGCTGCCCTCAGGTGGGGACATTTCTGTGGTCAGTTACCCTGGAAACCAGGGAGAGGACATTCCATAGTCTGGCAGTCATTACCTCGTGACTACCTTGTGACTCTGTACTTTTACACTTCCTGGTTTCTGGAATCTAAACTGACTAGTTTCAGTAACTAATGGCCTATTCCTAAAAGGAGAAATCTCAGGCCTTAATTTTAGGGTGAAAGCATTTTGGTCTTATTTCTAAGATGGCTCATTTTGGTCTCACAAGCTCACATGCCACTGTAGCTTTCCAAGAGAACCGAACCAGCTTCTTCCTGTCTAATCTGTGCCTTTATTGCCTTGCTGTTCTGCCTTCTCATTGGCTCTTAGCCCAGCCACCTCACTTCCTCATCACTGCCTATCTATACAGACCTCCTTGTCTCTATGGTTGGTATTGGGATTAAAGGCGTGTGACACCATGCTTGGCTGTGTCCTTGAACACAGAGAGACTCTGCCTGCCATGTAAGCAGATTAAGGGCATGTGCTACCACTGCCTGGCTTTTGTTTATGGTTGGCTATCTATGTCCTCTGATCTCCAGGCATACTTTATTTATTAACATACAAATAAAATATCAACACAGGTTACAAATCAGGAAATTTAAGTAAAGTGGCTCAAAGCCCTTATGATTCTGTCCAAAAGTCAGAATTATATGCTATTCTCATGGTATTGATGGATTTTACAGAACCTCTTAAAATAGTTACTGACTCTCAATATGCAGAAAGAGTGATTTTACACATTGAAACCACTGAATTTATTTCTGATGAATATGTATTAACTTCAGTATTTTACGATTATGAGAAACAAGAATAGGAATCATCTCGTACATATAACACATATCAGATCTCTTACAGGTCTGCCAGGCCCCCTAGCACAAGGTAATGATGAATTTGATCAGTTGTTAGTAGGAAATGTGCTGGAGACCTCAGAGTTTCATAAACAAACAAACAAACAAACAAACCCAAAAACATGTCAATAGCAAGAGTTTGAAAAGCAACAAGTCAAGAAAATTATAAAAAATTATAAAAAAACTATAAAAAAATGTCCTACTTGTTGCTTGTATAATAAAACTCCATTAACTGCAGGGAGCAATCCTAAAAGTACTCAAAGAAATAAGATTTGGCAAATGGATGTGTTCATTTTGCAGAATTTGGAAAATTAAAATATGTATACTATACCATAGATACATCTTCAGGATTTCAATGGGAAACTGTTTTGAGTTCTGCAAAAGCTGATTCTGTAATTATACATCTGTTAGAAGTCATGCCCATCATAAGAATACCTGTACAAATTAAAACTGATGATGCTTCATCCTATGTTTCCTGTAAAACAAAAGTATCTCTCAGCTTTGACACCGAAAGAATTTGGGCAGTTTGTAATATGGGTGTGAGAAGACTGGTGCTGAAGCATACATATCAAAGGGCACTTAGAAGTTTGTGTTCACCAGTTCTTCAGGTTCAGCTGGAAATCCTGTGCTGTTTCAAAGCTAAAAGGAATTAAATCTACCTGAAAACGCTTACTACACATAACATTTATCATTTAAATACTGGTTTTGGCTGCTCCTTTAAAAGTAAAAGAGAAACTTTTTCTTAGAAAAATTCCTACTGAAACAAAAAATAAAAAATAAAAAAAATAAAAAATAAAGCTAGCTTTGGAAGTGGAGTGCGGCTCTCTCCTTTTCTAAACTCAAGCATGTTGTAAAAGAAAATTCAGAGTCTCTGTCTCATATCAGAAGAGCCACTTGGTATGGGACAGAAGAAACCCAAAATCTAGGGACTATTATTGTCATAAATCTCCTTCCCCTCAAATTTAATTTGACTTTTAAAATTTTTTCTTTGAGTATATTACTGTCTTAAAAATTAAACTTTCCATTTTGATATTAATAGTGCTTAAGTTTTCTGCAATGAACAATAGATTTTCCTAACAGCGATCTCTGAGGTCTCCAAAAGGATGATGGGGCCCCACAACAACAATTCTACCTCGATCACTATAATGCCATTAATTCCATAGACACCACCCAAAGATCAGTTATGGATTATAAACAATTCTAGGGTGGCTAGCTGAGATGGTCCAACCTCTTGTACCACTCCAGCCAGAATTTCAGATAAGCTTTACCATTACTCAGAAAGACTGACTACAAATATTGCAGCTAGTTCTCCTAAGATTTAACTATTGTTACAATTCTTACAGGGTCCCATACACATACTCTCCCCCTCCCCACTGACAGCAGGAAGTAATTCTAAGAACTCGATACCCACTTTCTGTATAGGTTTGGGTGAGTGGTTTTTGGATTTTTCTCATGGTTATGGATAATTGTCATCTGTCAGGGGTTGGTAATAAGTTGTTATAGTGTTGGGGCAGAACAATAGAGCTTAAAACTCAGGGATCTCATTTGGATTAGAAAAAAAGGGAGGCAGGACTGATAGGATTAAAAGGTAGACTATCAGTTTTAAATAATTTATGTTAGTATGGATTCTTGTATACTGATACAAACTCAAATTTATTTTTGTTATACTGTATATGTGATTTTATTTCTGTCTAAGATATTTTTGTATATTGAAACAAATTCAAATTATTTTGATATATTGTATATATGTTCCTTCTTCCAGTCAAGATATTTTTGTATATTGATACAAATGTAAAATTATTTTTGTCACACTGTATATATGTTTCTACACCTGTTTGGAATATTTTTGTATGTTGATGCAAATTAAGGTTATTTTTGTCATATTGCATTTTACATTTCTACTTCTGGTTAAGATATTTTGCATATTGTCACAATTGTGAGGTTATTGTCCTTATATTGTATATCTGTTTCTATATTACATAAGGTATTACTTCTATAGCTTGTTTACTTTTATAATGTGAAGCTTTAGTCATTAAGCTACATAGGTTAATAAAAATCACAGGTTAATAGTCACCCATGCTTGTCAGACTTATAGTCATGTTAGTTAGGTTTTCAAGGTCATACAGATATATATTTCAGATAGATAGGCCATCTTCAAACACTTCAAAGTCCTGTAGAATATGGCACTTAAACTGTTTTAGTAACCTAGAATTCTTTTGATGTGAGACACATCTACTCCTGGCGGCATGATTTGCTCCCAAGAGGACATTGGGTACTGGAGACACCCCACATGGAGTTTGTTTTCCTTTTGGCAAAATTGGCCTATTGGGCAAGAAACTGCCCTTTCCTCGACTGCTGACAGTAGAAAGTACACTGGCTAATCTGGACAAGTAGGACTGAAAGAAAAGTGACTGATGAACTTTGCCAAGACAGAGTAAGACAGTCCTTCAAATTTTTTTCTGCTTCTGAAAAGGGTCTGTCAGATATTCTAGGCCTATCAGACAAATTTGGTAGCTCCAATGTTGCAGAGAAACCTTGGGTGACTGTTTAGACAGCTAGCTGTTTCTGTCATTCCTTGCTGTTTTTGCTTGCACTTCTTGCTTACTCAGGTAATATTAATTTCCTTCTCAAGTCTTTGATGGGATTGAAGACTAGATAGATACAGTTACAACCTCCTGACTCTTAGCTATGGACAGATTACGTACAAAACTTAGATTCTTCAGGAAAGGACAACTATTGGAGTAGTCTCTTAAAAATTGTCTATTACTTATGACTCTGAACATCTAGGATGTGTTTCTTACTTGATGATTGTTCTTGTTGTATGCAGTTTCAGTTTTCATTAAGAGTATTACCTCTCCATCCCGCTGGAGAACACATGCTAATAGTTCTTAATTTTACAGTTTTACTAGGTTAGGATTAGAACCTTCCTTTTTATTTTAGACAATAAAGGGGAAATGTTTTGGGAACTCTGCTGTTCAGCTCAGTGACCAATTGGAGGGAGCATTTTGTGTTTATGTGCATGGTCTTCTGTAGGATACATGACACCTTAAAAATTGTGGGGCAGGAGTCACATGCTCTCTTGGGTGGTCAGAGCAGGAGGAAGCTGTGGAGAAGCATGGCTTGCAGTTTAGTTCCCATCACCATGGGCAGGATAGCAGGACAATGACACTGGGTCAGCAGCAGCTTCTACCTTGTTCTGTGTCATGAATATAACTTATAGATTCCATTCCTTAATAAACCTTACCTGGTCCATTGCCTCAGGGTCCCCCATTAACTCTCTAAGTATGTGTTAATAAAATAAAGGCATAGCCTCAAAAATTATCACACAAAAGTTAACTCAAGCTTCACAAACTGAGCTTGGTGTTTGAAACACCCCAATTGCTATCAAGCAGTGAATGAATGAACATAATTCATCTTCATCACATAGTTGTGAAATGGAGAGCAGCTCTAGTGAAAGAGACCTCATCGCACTGCCATCAACAACATTGTTATGCTCAGTTAAGGATCTTGACACTAAAGGATGCAGCAGATTTAATTTATATAACAGTATAGTATCATCACCCACCAATGACCAATGCTGACGAATTGAAGTCATATTGGGGAATCTACAGAATCAGGGGCCTCCAGGCCATTACTGCTCCAGAGCCATTTACTAGGCTTTTGTGGAGCTTTTAATGAAGTTAGAGACAGAAAAGTAATGATAAACATACTGCGTAGTTCTCATCTCTTTTACCACACGTGTTCAAGTGGTAGGGAGTCTTAAGGCCAAATAGGAGCTGTTTGCATAATGTCCTTGAAATTGCTAAGCTAGGAAAAGGAAATGCCTAGTTCCCAGCATTCCTTGGGCAGGAGAGGCATTCCTCCCAGGGGAATAAACAAAGATCTAAGGGAGCAGATTTCACACAGCAGGATAATGTAGCAAAGTCTATATAATGTGCAGGCTACAGTGAAGAAAAAGGAAAAAAAAATGTATACAAAAGACGATTAGATGTTCTTGGGTTAGAGGATGTAAGAATGGAAGGCTCCATGATACACAGGACTCTTTGTGAGGTGGAGACAATGCTCAAAATATTGTGTAATTGTGGACAGTGGTTTTATGGATATGTAGCCAGTGTTCATTTACTCATTTATAAACTTTAATTGAATGCAATGTACTTTACACAATAAATCCATTCTTAAAAGGTTGAAGGACAATGTTAAATCAGAGGAAATGCACTGAATTCAGAATAGAAAGAATTTAGGAATTTACTTTGAGGTCTATGTAAGATCATGATTTTCTGTACCTCCGTGATGTCTATAAATTGAGAGATGTGATCAGTAGAATGCATTGACTTCCTGAATACAGCGTTTGGGTAGTAGGAAGGAACCATGATTTGAACAACTGTCTGGATAGAAGATGTATTCATGGATGTAAAATTGAGGACGAATTAGCAAAATAATAAACAAAAAGTGAACAGGAGAAACTGCCAGTGATAACTTTTGCCTTGCAGAGACCCCTAAAGTTACACTGTCCAGTGTCTGATAGCATTGTCCTACTTGTTCCTAGGGTGTCAATCCTATTTGAATAAGACCAATATTGACAGGTATTACATTCTAAGGCTGCCTAGTGGTTTATGAGCAACCAAGTATAGTTTCTTTCTTAAGATTTTTGTGGCCAGGCAGTGGTGGCGTACGCCTTTAATCCCAGCCCTTGGGAGGCAGAGGCAGGCAGATCTTTGTAAGTTTGAGGCCAGCCTGGGCTACAGAATGAGTTCCAGGACAGACTCCAAAGCTACACAGAGAAAATTCTGTCTCGAAAAACCAAAAAAAAAAAAAAGATTTTTGTGTTAATGTGGACTTTTACTATGTTAATTCTCTTCATTGGTATCCGTTTTTTCTCCTTTCCTTGAGAATTAAAAAATTTCTCTGAATGAAAGCATTTCATATGATTTACTTTATTTTGAATAATTAATTCATTAGCAGTTTATTTGATTTAAAATTGATAATTCAGGTCAGTACACACTAGGCAAATGCAGTGATGCACTGTAGAGGCAAGTTGTCTTTGGTTTATTGACAATAAACAGTTAATAAGCACTGAAAAAAGACATTGACTAACAAGTATGTAGTCATTAAAAAACTTACATATATTATCTGAAAACAGACTTCTCATCATTTCATAGGCAAAGACATTATTGGTCATTTTTATAATATAGTACACACATATTCACATTGATGGAAAATATCAAGAAAAGCACTTATAAATAATAATAACACAATGTATATTCTAATGAACTGATGGTTTTTTAAATATGAATTGTTTTGCAATGTTTAAATATTTAGAAATAATATATATTCTGTTTAAATTCTGTATTCTTTTGGAAATATGCATACAGGAAAAGAAAAGGACTATTGGCCAAGCAACAAGATTTCAGTGTGTGGCACTAATTAAGTTTTATTGTAATTTTAATAATGATACATGAAAATATAAAGTGCAAGAAAAGAAACAAAAGATAAGAAAGGTACAACTTTCACAAACAAGCACTAGACCTGGTCATGTGTGTTCATGTGTAATTTGTTTTAATGTGTATGGCTCTTTTTCATTTAAACGTGGTCTTCATGCTCTTCTGCTAGAACAAGTTAGGACATGTGCCAGAAGTGGACTGAAGTTCTTGTTCCAAAAAAGAGCAAGGAGGAACTCTGGTGGCACTTTTGGGATCACCTACATATTACATGTTCTTTCTGTTCAGCCAGGAAGGTTTCCAGCTTTCCTCTGAGGTTATTTAATTTCATATGTTAATCAGGATCTCCCCTTCTTAGCTGTTTTCCTGTTTCTGTTTACTCCCTCCCACTGCCCTGTGAGATTTGTTGTCTCAGAAATATTTTGGAGGAATTGAAGGACAATGACTCTTCTTTTGTAACCTTTTACAGGCTAATGAGGAACATGGTCCTTGTCCCTCATCATGAAACTCATCCCTCTCCTGTCCATTCTTCGAAAAGGAGACTCCAGTTCAAGTTCAGGTCCTGTTGGGCTAGCAACTGGATGACTGCTATGTAGAAAAAACACTTATCTGTAGAAATTGTTGGATTTTAGGGCCAGAGTTCAGTTTGGAATACAAGGACTCAAAATATAAGCCATAATCAGAATTATAAACATTGGAGCCACTAAAGCTATTATTTTCCACAGCCATGAGAAGGTAGAACTGGAAATAAATAACACAGATAAGCCAGTTGAAAATTAAGGTGCATTTTAAAACAAACTACATTGAGCAACATGAATTCAAGAGAGTTTTTTTGGTTAAATCATTTAAGTGTATATATTAATGGTATGCACATTCATGCTAATATGCAAAATTTGTATATGGAGAGGTAAAATTAGAATGGGCATTTAAAATAAAATGCTTGAATTGAAAGTTATGACTTGCTTAGTGAGTGAGCTTACAGGTAGTGGTATTATTATTTATTCTACTTACTGTTGTAGTATTGGCCATGCATAGGTTTTTCAAAATATTTACTATGACTGGTTGTATTTACATAATGTACTTATTTATATATATATATATATATATATGAAAAGTTAATGTGTACTAAGTCTACATTATTAGTTTATGAATGTTTAGCTTCTCTTAATTGGAAAAAATAAAAACAGGGTTCTATAAATTAGGTAAAGAAATCAGGAGAGGAATATTTACAATGACAATAATTTTATAGTATAGTTCAATTTTTCAAAACTACTTTTCCTTTTCACAAACATGAAAACTTAAAGGGTTCCAATGACAGAAGATTTTTTTGAGTATGAAATGTGCAGTATTTATGACAGAGCTAATATGAAGTTTTTCCCTGTGAACTCTCTACCTAACACCACTTTCTTCAGAGCAGTCTTCATGGCCTCATTCCTCAGACTGTATATTACAGGGTTGAGTGTTGGGGGTAGTACTGTGTAAAAGATAGACAGAAGAAGATCTAAAGCAGTTGGTGAGTCAGAAGTTGGCTTTAGATAGGCACATGCACTTGTGATCAGAAAAAATGAGAAAACAAAGAGGTGGGGTAGGCAGGTGAAAAAGACCTTAGACCGACCTTCAGCAGAGGGCATCTTGAGAATTGTGGAGAATATCTGGCCATAAGAGAGGGTGACAGCAATAAAGCAGGCAAAGGCCATCACAGCCATGAAGGCAGCCACTCCCATCACTCCAAGGTAATCATTAGAGCAGAAGAGCTTGAGTAACTGGGGGACATCACAGAAGAACTGGTGGATTATTTTGTCCCTGCAGAATCTGATAGAAAATGTAGTTTGTTGTGTACAAGGTTCCTGAGATGCCTCCACTTAACCATACAGCTGTCACAGCCCACGTGCACTTCCTGGGATCCATGATGACCTCATAGTGCAGTGGGAGGCATATGGCTACATAACGGTCATAGGACATCACTGTGAGAATGGACACCTCAGCAGAAGCCAATGATGTGAAAAAGAAAACTTGCAGAATACACTGGCCATATGAAATGTAGTCATTATCCATCAGGGAATTGTCAATAGACTGGGGAACTGTGACAGAAAGAGATGAGAGGTTCAGAAGGGAAAGGTGCTTCAGGAAGTAATACATTGGAGACTGGAGCTGCGGGTCCAGTGTTGTGATGGTGATAATGATGAAGTTACCTGCCAACCCCAATAGATATGTCACCAAGAAGAGTGAAGCATGCAAAATCTGCAGTTCACGTTTGTCAGAGAATCCCAGGAGAAGGAAACCACTCCCTGTGGTTTTGTTTGTCCCAGTCATTTTGAGACTAGAAATTGTGGTAGCAGCTAGAGATAAAAAGATACAGTAAATGCAGTAGAAAGAAATTATGCATTCATCCAACACTGCTTATTTCAGTAGTTAACGTGTGAACACATAATTTGTCACGTGTGTCCTGGATAGGAAAATGTTAGGTATAAAGTTCACAATTTTAACACCTGTGGTGCTTATAGTTTGTATCAGAAAAGTAGTTGTTACAGGTGGATGAAAATGTGGTCCAACAATTGGTGGTATCAGAGAAAAAAATATTTTGTTCCATATTAAAAAAATCACCATTTCCTATTCTTAGACCAACACTATTGCTTTATTTTCAAGCTATCAATATAAATAAAATGATGAGATTTTGACTAAAAAATTTTGATCACAGGAGGGGCAGATGCTCAGTTGCTGTGGAATAATGCTTTTGTACACTGGTTTAATAAAATGCTGATTGGCCAGTAGCCAGGCAGGAAGTATAGACTAAATAAGCAGACAAGGAGAATTCTGGCAACACAATGGCTGAGTCAGAATTTGCCAGCCCAACATCCAGGGAGCAGCATGTAATGGCATACAGATAAATCACAGAAAATGTGGAGACATATGGATTAACAGAAATGGGCTGAATTTAAGTGTAAGAGCTAGTCCACAGTTAACCTGAGCTATTGGCCGAGCAGTTTTAATTAATATAAGCCTCTGTGTGTTTATTTGAGTCTGAGTGGCTGTGGACCAGGTGGGGGACACAGGAAAATCTTCTGACTACACTCAGTGGTTAAGAGTATTTGTTGCTCTTCCATAGAACCTGAGTTCTGATCCAAGCACCCATGTCAGGTGTCTCACAGCAACCTATATTTCCAGCTTCATGAGATCCAGTGCCCTCCTCTGACCTTACCACTTAAAAAAGTAAATAATAAAAGCATTTCGATCTCTGGCTGGGATACTTTTTTGTAGTGTTATATTTTAGTAGTTAATGAATAGCTCTGTAGAGGAAATACAATTTCTGAACTTGAAGCTTGGTTTGTTTTACCCAATTACTTCACTTACTGCTCAGAGAAAAACCAGGTTTCCTTCATGGTCCACTGCCAATCTTTGTGAGAAGGAGTTAGCCAACCATTCTCTCTTCTCCAAAAGATTATTGGGACATGAGGCTGATTTGTGATTTTCAGGGATTGCCATCTTCTGTCTGTGAGTTTCAGCAGCTATTGTGACAAGTGATCAGTCTTCTCTGGCATTGTTCAAATATGGTGAAATCTCTTTATGTAATGGCTTATCATCAACTTCAAACTGATATTTGGGAGACTCCTAAGCCTGCAGGACAGCATTTTGTTCTATAACTCATAAACCTGAGAATAGTTTTTCCCCAGCTAATGTGTTCCTCCTAGTGACAGCACAGATTGATTCTTCTCTCTCACATCTTCATTTTGTAAGCAGTGAACCTAATATCTGAACATTCCATTTCTGTATCTTACTTCCTGGCAGTTCATTCAGTTTTTTTGTTGTTGTTTTTTTTTTTTTTTTTTTTTTTTTTTTTTTTTTTTTTTTTTGGTTTTATGAGACAGGGTTTCTCTGTGTAGCTTTGCACCTCTCCTGGAACTCACTTGGTAGCCCAGGCTGGCCTCGAACTCACAGAGATCCGCCTGCCTCTGCCTCCTGAGTGCTGGGATTAAAGGCGTGCGCCACCACCGCCCGGCATTCAGTTTTTATTAGTATGAAATGACTGTTAGTTCTAAGCCCGGTGGCACAAACCTGCTATCAGGCACAAGTAGGCTATGGCAGGAAATAATGACTTCAAGATGTGCCTGAGCTACACAGTGAGAACCTGTCAAAACAATGGGGAGACAGAGTAAAGGGAGAAGGGATATACACATATAAACTAAATATTTGATTTTCACTTTATCAGCCACTTTTGAAAGCTTCTTACCTCTTATTCTGTTTATTGGAATCACAATTCAGTATTTTTAGAATTTTCTCATATTAACTGATTTTCTTTTTTCAAACCATGAAATGAAAATCAAGGAAGATTGGAGATTATATTTCTAACACAGCTTCTCTCTTCTGTGGTGTTGTTTTTCTTTGAAATGGTACATTACAGTATGTATATGATTTTTATTTTGGTTCAATTTACACTTTAATCTGCCACAGTTATACACATAGCTACCAGCAGACAAAGAACACAAAATGAATGTGCCACACATTCATTTTTACAAGACAAATACCATGCTAGAGTCCATCCTAAATGGGCCCTTATTCAAACAAAGCAGTTTCTTCTTCTTCTTCTTCTCCTTCTTCCTCTTCCTTTTCTCTTCCTCTTCCTCTTCTTTTTGGGGGTATTTTTTTAAAGATTTTATTTATGTTTATGTGCATTGGTATTTTGCCTGCATGTATGTTGGTGTGAGGGTACCAGAATCACTGGAAATGTACTTACAGACAGTTATGAGCTGCCACGTGATGGCTGGGAATTGAACTCAGGATCTCTGGAAGAGTAGCCAGTACACTTAACTGCTGAGCCATCTCTCCAGCCCAGAGGTAAGTATTTTAATCTTTAATTTTATCAGAAAGTTTTTTTAGAATATTAAAGTAGGAATTAAGATGTGAGTTACTTGGAATTCACATGGCTTCTTTCCTGTAATATCTATAAATATGAGTGAAATCGACACAGGTATATTGGAAGAACAGCTTCAAAAACTGAACATTAGAAGAAATGTTTTACAGAAGTTTCTCATAAATGAACATGTAAAACATTTGTCTATCCCAATATACCATTTCTTTAATGATATCTTCTTGTGATAAGTTTTTTTAAATTAAATCTATAGATTTATTGATCCATTAATAAATATTCTTTAACTATTAATTTATTAATCTTATTAATCTGCTCATTTCAGGGAGGTGAGCTTCCTCTCTGGTTACAATGACAATCTTATCTTGGCAATGTTATGAAGTGCTGTCAGAATTTCTATAAAATCTCTCATCTCAGTTCGGAAAACTTACCACAGTTGTGCTGGTGTGTGTGCAGTTCTCCAAGCTGGTCAACATCCTTTGAAATGCTCACTGTCCTCTGGCTTAAAACCAAAAGCATCAATGAAAAATCAAACATAGTTTCCCTTTGGGGAGGTCATTTCCATTTTGAGGTAGAGTGGGGGAGGCTGGATCATTAAAATTGGAAGCCTGAATTTAATGACAAAATCACCTCATTTTCTCTTATTCTTTGCCTACTGGGACTTGAGTCCTTGAAATTTCCACACAGCTACCAGAGAGTCTCCTCCCCACACCCAGCAGCAGCTCCGACTTGGAGGTCTCAGGAGACTTCCAGGAAACTGCATGTCTGACAGGCTCCTAGGAGAATTGCTTGTGATGGTCTGCACACCATAAGTGGAGAGCCATTGAGTAGCTGGATTGAGCATTTCTGAGAAACTAACAGGAAAATTTAATCATTCATAAAAATAATTGATTCTCAAATGTCAATTGTTCTGGAAAACTTATTCTAATTTTCATCTTTTTCTGTGAAATTGATGTCTACATATGGAATTCTAGATTTCAACCAGCTACATTGGACATTCATTATGACAACTCAGTATCATAAAAACAAGGAATAGGGCATCTTAAAATATGTCTACACAACCTTCACAAGTGGGCCCAGTTAACATTTATCATTAACATTTCATTAGTAATTAAAAAATGAGAAAGCTCACATTATTGTTTAGATAATTTGCATTATCTTAAGTATATTTTTAGATAGTAACATTTTCATAAATAATCATGACTATCCAGTTCATGATTTATATCCTTGCTACCAATATTTTTTTGGTGCTATATGGTCTCAGTATAATGATTATATACTCATTATACTCAAAAAGCCACGTGGCATTTCTCTCAAAGTAAATCACAGTTTGCAGTAAATTTCACTTAAGATTATGAAATCTTAAAAACGTGTTTTTACTGTCTATTTTAACCACTTGTTTTTCAGCTTGTCTCCATTCTAAACAGGATTTGTGCCTGGGCTTTAAAACTCTATCAATAACACTTCCAAAAAAATTCATTGCTATATTTTTACTAAATGTGAATAGACAACACAAGAAATATTAGGAGATCAATATTGTAAAGATGGCATTTCTGCCACTATTTTTCTATAAAATGAAATTAAGAGATGGGATTAATACTGAAGAAATGTATAAGTATCAAATATTGTCAAGTTCTTTATAAAATTATCATGCTCTCTTATGATGCTCCCAACCTCACTTCCTACTGCATTGCCACAATAATTTCTTTCTTTCTTTTGGTATTTTTGCTTTTAATGAAAATAGGTTATTTTCTCATATAATATATCCTGATTACAATTTTCCCTTCCTCTTCCTCCCAATTCTCCTCCACTTCCCCTCTAATCTGTAACTACTCCCTTTCTCATTAGGAAAGAACAGACTTCTAAGCTTAGAGATAATAATAAAATATAACAAAGCAAAATATAAGATGAAACAAAAACTATCACATTAGAATTGGACAAGACAAACAAACAGAAGGAAGAGAGTCCAAGAGAAGGCACAAGAATCAGAGACCCACTGTTCACACACTTAGGAATCCCATAAAAACACTAAACTGGAGGCCATAATCTATACACAGAGAATCTGGTGCAGTCCAGTGCAGGATCTAGGCATGCTACTTCAGTCTCTGTGAGTTCATATGAAAGCTGCTCACGTTGTTGAGAGTGTCCTGTTTTCTTTGTGTACCTTATCCTCTCTGGCTCTTAAGCTCTTTCTCCATCCTCTTCCATAGGGTTCCCTGAGTTTTGAGGGGAAGGATTTGATAGAGACATCCCATTTAGGGTTGGGTGTTTCAAGACCACCCCCTTTCTCTCTCTCCATAATATCTAACTGTGGGTCTCTGTATTTGTTTGCATCTGTTCTGAGAGGACGCTTCTCTGATGACAGCTGAGTTATGATGATGGCCCTGATAACTAGGAGTCATTTTATCACTGTTTTTGTTGTTGTTATTATCAGTGTTTGATTTTTTCATGGGTCCCTAGTTTTTGGTCACACAAGCAGTGCCATGTGGAGACTGGCCTTAAGTCATGTGGAGAGGGCCTTAAGTCAAATCGGCTATTGGTTGGTTACTGCCACAAACTTTGTGCCACCATCGCCCTAACATATCTTGCTGGCAGGACACCATTGTAGATCAAAGGTTTTGTGGCTAGCCTGGTGTTTACATTTCTCTTTTGTTAGCAAGCAGAGTACCTCCCTGTACCCAAAATTCTAAGACATATGGGTGAAGACTCTGTGAAGGCAACAGCTTGACTTCTCCACATCCAGTGAGGTGTATAGGTATTGTCTTCTGCAATGGGGCTTTGTTGTCCATTTGTGGAAAGCAACCTATAGTCTTGTCAACAGCCTGGGTTATATGGGGATTCCCATGAGACCCATTTTGCCAACAACTCCATTCCAGTACTGGAAGTTTTATTTGTGACAATACACAAAGGTGGAGCCTGGTTAGCCTGGAGTACCAGACACAGAGGGCAGGGAGGTGTGATGTCCATTGTCTATACCACTTCCCGAAGCCATGTTTCTGTCCATGGGCTATTTTGTGACTGAAGGCCATGTCTGGGTCCATGTTCCTTCTGCATCCAGGGGCTGCATTGATATCCATGGCCCATTTTACCGTTTAAGGCCATGCAGATGTCAGTGGTCTGTGCCTCCTCTGGGGCTATGTTGGTGTCTGTGGGCCATGCTGTCGAGGGGGCCTATATTGGACATAAGTGGCCTGCACTGACACCTGAGGTCATGTTGATGTTGGTGATCCATGCTGTTGCTGAGGGACATGTCTATGTCTGCCTGTCTGTACCACCAAAGGCCATGTGGATGCCCATGGTCTGTGCTGCTGCCAAGAACCATGTTGGTTATAAACAGCCTAGGATGCCATCTGGGATCATGTTGATGTCCTTGGCCTGTGCTACCACTGAGGGCTATGATGGTGTCTGTGGTGTGCAGTGGCAGAGGGCTGTGTTGATGTCTGTGGTCTGCACTGCCACTGGTGACCATGCTGAGGTGTGTGACACATGTTGAATCTGTAGACCATGTGAATGTCCATGGTCCATTCTGTCACCAGAAACCATGTGTAAGTCCGTGATCCAAGCTCCTACTGACAGTAAAGTGCAAGCCAGACTAGCTTAGAGATTTTCTATTGAGTGTCCTTGAAGGAGCAAGAGTTGCCTAAAAGTTGGGTTCTGGGGTTGATAATTAAAAATGATTGGAAAAGATAACTTTGTTTTGTTATGGTTTATCAATGATGACTAAAATATATGTAAGAGGAAGTTGAACACATTTCTGAGAACAGACATCATATGATCTATTTTCAACAACATGAATCTATCCCTGCTTACTGAATTCTGTACAAATAAAGAAGCACTCTGACTACTAATCAGTCGGCTGTGAGATTCTTTCGACCACCATGGCCTGGCTCACTTCTTCCCTCACTTACTCCTTCTCTCCTCTCTGGGATCTGGCCACCCCAGGAGCTGATTCCTTTTGTTTTCTACAGATGCCTGAATTGAATGTGGAGTTACCACAGTGCACTGTGGGAAAACATGAGAATGGATACTGTCTGTAATGTGTCACAGATTATTAGCAGATGTTTAAATAATTTCTCTGGAATGGATGATGGATGAAAGAATACAAGCTTCGATGATCCAATAGATATATGGCTTTAATTCAAAATGATAGATTCAGGACAGAAAAAAACCCTAGTATATGGATTAAGTGATCCCTTAATTCAGTGTTTAGTCTTTTACTATTTTGGAAAAACTAGTTTCCCATAGCATCACATTTCTCCAGTTAATTTATAGATCTTAAATGTTTTTTTTCAAGGATAATTATACTATTTGCTATCATTAATGAAGACATTCTGTTTCTATACAACTTTCTATTAGAAATAGAAACTAATAGAAAGTTGTATAGAAACTAATAAAAGCACTTTAGAAATTGAAGAATGACCTTCTACTCACCTAATGTGGCAATTGTAGCTGGAAGTTTCCTGTGTCCTGCCAGGTCTGCAGCTGCTCAGACCCAAGTAAACACACAGAGGCTTACATTAATTAAAACTGCTTGGCCAGTAGCTCAGGCCTACCATTGGCTAACTCTTACATTTAAACTCAGCCCATTTCTGTTAATCTATATATTGCCACATGTTCTGTGGCTTTACCTGTGTGCCATTGTATGCTGCTCCCTGGACAGCAGGCTGACATCTTCTGACTCAGCCTTCCTCTTCTCAGAATTATCCTTGTCTGTTTATCCCACCTATACTTCCTGCCTGGCTACTGGCCAATCAGTGTTTTATTAAACCAGTGTACAAAAGCATTATCCCACAGCATTTCCCCTTTTCTGTTTAATTAAAAAGAAAGGTTTTAATTTTAACATAGTAAAATTACATATAACAAAACAATTATCAAGCAAGAGTTATAGTTATAATATCTGGTCTATTTGTATTTGACAAAATTAAAGAAAATATTCTATCTATCCTATATTTGTGAGTCTAAAGTTTCATATCTAATGTATCTTTTATCATAACCAAGGAAAATTATAACTATCTAGTCTTCAACTACATCAAAGACCCCAGAAGGATATAATATTATCTAAGTAAACAAGAAGTGCATTGTAAGCAACTTCAAAAAAATCTAGAATGACAGAGACAGCTGGCTGCCTGGACAGTCACCCAAAGTTCTTTTGCAATGTTGTGGCATCCATTATTTAGCCTACAGGCCTAGAGTCTCTCAGTTACTTTTTTCTGTGTTCTGTAGAATGTCTGGTAGTCTCTTTCACGAAGCAGGAAACTGAAGGACCATCTCGCCTTGCAAAGTTCAGTGGTCACCTTCCTAAGGGTCCTGCATGTCCAGTCAATACAATGTTTTGTCAAGCAGTCCAGGCAAGAACAGTTTCTTGCCCAAATGCCTATTTTTGCCAAGAAGAAGATAAACTCCATATAGAGTGTCTTTGATGCCCATCCTCCTCTCTGAAGTAAATCAGTGCTGCCAGGAGCAGACATGTCTCACTGTCCAGAAAGTCTAAGTTTTTAAAACATTTTAAATGTCATATTCTATATGTCTTTGACATGTTTGAAGATTATCTATCTGTCTGAAATATATCTATGTATACCTAGAAAACTTAACTAACATGACTACAAGTTTGATTATCATAGATGACTATTAATCTGTATTTCTTAATTATACATTACAATTTCAAATGAGCTGTACAAATATAATACCTTAAACAAGAATAAAAATATACATCAGTATAACAAAATTAACTTTAAATTTGTACCAATAAACTAAAATTCATAGCAATGTAAAACATTTCTAAACAAGTTATTCTTTAAAAGTAGATTTAATAATCTACCTTTTCATCCTATCATATCTATGTCAGGCAATCAATATATAATAATAGTCATTCAGTAAAATTGTCTAAACATCAACATAAAAAACATTGAAGGCATAGTAGGAGATGGAAAATTCTTGCTTCTTTTCTAATTCAATAGGCTAAAATAGTCCATTAAAATAAATATATAAAATTGTGTTAATGTTTTTTAATGTTTTGTGACTCCAAAGGCAGAATTTATGTCTTATAGCAGGTGTAGTGAATGCTTTAATTAATGCAGTAGAAACTCATGATTATCAATTTAATGTTGTGTCTTGACCCAGAATGTTTAATATTTGTTGCCACTGATATAAAAAACTCATACTCAATGGACATGACATGGTAGAAAATATTGTTTGGAGGTCAGCCACATGGCTCAGTAGGGAAATGCATTTACTGTCAAGAATCATGACCTCAGTTTTATTCCTAGGTCCCACATTGTTGAAAAAAGAGAACTGAATCCTGCAAGTTATCCTTGGACCTCCACATGTGTACCATGTGTGTATACATGAGAAGAATCACATATAATAGAATCTAACAAGTATAATGATTCATTTTATTTTAATTTTAAACAACAGAATGATTTTTAATAGCTCCTGTAAAGAAACCGTATTGAGTATCTATAATGACACTAGCTGTGTATTGCAGTTTATCTATAAATATTGTTGCCTGCAGCCATTAGTTGGAGTAGGGGTGTTTCAGTAAATGAGGAGCATCACAGAAGAATTGGTTGATTATTTTTAACCGTGCAGAATCTGAGAAAATGTGGTTGCAGTATACAAGATTCCTGGGTATTGTGGATATCGCTCTGTATGCTGTGAATGTGCATCGCTCTGATTTGGTTGATAAACAAAACACTGACTGGCCAACCAGACACAGAGGAAGCAAGATGTGAAGGCAGGACTGATAAAAGATACCAAGCAAAGTGGCTAAACATAAATAAGAATTATGGGTTAGTTTAAGTGTAAGAGCTAGTCAATAGTTAGCCTGAGCTAATGGCCGAGTAGTTTTAATTAATATAAGCCTCTGTGTGTTTACTTGGGTCCAAGCGGCCACAGGGCCGCGGGAGCCAGGTAGGACCAGGAAAATTTCATCTAAACCTGGTATGCCTCTACTTAACCACACAGCTATCACAGCCTATCATCCACACTTTCTGGAACCCATGATGACCTCATAGTGCAGTGGGAGACAAATGATCACATAGTGGTCATAAAATATCACTGTGAGAATGAACACCTTGGCTCAGGCCAAAGAAGCAAAGAACATAGCACACAGAGCATATGAAATGTAGATAGTACCACCAAGGAACTTTCAGAGTGTGGAATTGGGACAGAAAAGTAGGTGACATTGAGATAGGAAGAGTGATTTAGGAAATAATGGAATTGGAGATTGAACTTATGGGTCCAGTGTTGTGATAGTGAAAATGATGAGGTTACCTGCCAATCCCAATAGGTATGTCACCATTAAAAGCAAATCATGTAAGGGCTGAAGGTCACAGTTGTCAGAGAACCCTGTGAGGAAGAATCCACTCATTTGGTTCTGTTTTTGCCAATCATTTTGTGGATAGAATTTATGATAGTAGCTGGAATAAAAACATATGTGCAATGCCATAGAAAGACAGTACATTTATCCAGCATTGCTTATTTCACAGTTAATGTCTGCAAGCATGTAGTTTGTCAGGTACATTCTTGATGTGATAATCTAAAGTATAAAATAGCTCATATTTCTTATGTGTTTTTATTAGGAAAGCAGTTGCTACAGGTGGATGAAAATGTGGTAAAGTCATTGTTACTGTCTCAGAAAATGTTAATTTGTAGGATTGAGGCCTCCTGGGATTTCCCCCACCCACATTAGCCTATCTATTGCTGTTGTCCTTGTTCAGCTCATGTTCAGGTAGTAATGATAGTGTGGCTTTATGGATATAGCTTTTGGCATTTCTGGGAGACACAACCAAACAGCAAATTCCCTGATCCTCTGACTTTTACAATCTTTCTTCTCCCTCTTTTTTAATGATCTCTGGGCCTTATGTGCAGGAGTTGTATTACACACACACACACACACACACACACACACACACATAATTAATAACATATTAATTAATGGAAAAAAGGCCATGAATTTGAAAGAGAGCAAGGAATGATATATAGGATGGTTGGGAGGAAGGAAAGGAAAGGGAGAAATGATGTAATTTTATCATAATCTCAAAAAGTAGTATAAAATTTTTAAAAAGAAACAACTGATCACTTAAACAGAAATTGTTATTTCCCTTTCACTGTTAACACCCATGATTTTAAAGTTATTAGTAGGAATACAATCCTGGTTTTTAATGAAAATATTCTTAACTTTGGCTCCAGTGAATTTGTGTAGTGTATTGAGTTTTAGCAGCTTATAGATGATTCTGTAAAAAAAAAATATGATTTGGAGGATGACTGTTTATATGAATTTAATATATAGACTTTTAAAAATCAGTTCCCTTTCAGAAAGGTGAGCTTTCTTCCTACTTAGAATCACAGCTTTCCATTGCAAACTTAATTTTAAGAGCCAAAAGAGCTATAAGAATTTCCATACACTCTCCCTTTTCTGTCATCTAAGTATGGAGAACTAATCCAATGTAGCAGGAATCTTAGAAGGTCTGGCCAACTTTTCAGCTGATCTTGTTTCCTCAGACTGGAAGCCTCTGTGTCCTCATATCCGAATGGCTCTCAGCTGAACTGCTGCTCCAAACCCTGAAAGCTTAACCAGCCAAATGCTTCTAGTTTCTGGTCCTCATGCCTTATATACCTTTCTGCTTTCTACCACTACTCCCTGGGATTAAGGGCTCGCTTTCTGGGATTAAAGGCGTGTGTCACCATGCCTGGCCATTTCCAATGTGGCCTTGAACTCACAGAGATCCAGAGGGATTTCTACCTCTGGAGTGCTAGGATTAAAGGTGTGAGTGCCACCATTTTCTAGCCTTTGTATCTAGTGGCCGTTCTGTCTCTGACCCCAGATAAGTTTATTAGGGTGCAGAATATTTTAGGGAACACAATACCACCACAAATCCAAGGCTACCCAAGCTGACAGACAACTCTGAGAGTTCTTTTTCAGAGCCACAGATGCATGTACATCTTGGGGGACAGGTTTGTTGTAGGATTTATTTAGGGAAAAGGAATCAGTCAAAACAGAAGCTTGAATTTAATCATCAATGTACTTCATTTTCTTTCTACCATTTATTTGGGACTCAGACCATTCAAGTTCTACATAAAAAATTAGCAAGCTGGTGAACCTGTGGTTTATTGTCCCCAGCTCCATGGTCCTCAGTTAACGTGAAAATCTTTCAGAGAGTTTGTTACAGCTCAGGTTCCTGAGCCTCAGACTCAGTAATTCTGACTCATGAAGACTCAGGCGGCACCCAGGAACCTGGGGCCTTCCAGGATCCCAATGGTCTGCTGCTGCTGGACTGAGTACCACAGTGGGAATACAACAGTATAGCTAACTGGTACATTCTGAGATAATGTACATTCTAATAGAAAACTTAAATATCTATCAAAATAATTGATTTCCCAAACCATAAACCAATGTTTACTGTTACTCTTGAAAATTGTCAGTAATAACCATAGGCCTGCATATTTATACAATATATAATTGATATTCTTTACTCTATTTTCTCTGAACCTTACTCATATAAATAATTATATTTTAAAAACACACAGCATTTTGCTTAGACTACAAATGATGCTTACTAAGCCCTAATTATGCATGAAGAAGTTTGTGCAAAGGTTGACATCACTCTTTCTTGGGCTCCATCTCTCTCTGATACTGCTCTATAAAGTAATATCTATGTTTATAGAAATATATAGACTAGATTATTCAATCATAACCCCTACTGCTGCCCTCTTTCTCTCCTTCAGAAATCAGGCCATGTCTCTCCCTGCTAAAGCTCTCTCTGACAGACAGTTGACAAAGTATGGTGAGGTCTCACAGCCTCCACCAAATACTTGTAGTTGCAAGACAACCATTAATTATAATTATTAGTACTTTCTGACTTCTATCCAGTAGGTCACATAGTATGGTTCCTCTGAAATATATAAGAGTCAGAAATTCCCATTACCATATGGAATTGAAGGCTTTCCCCTTTCAAGACTCCAACACACAGCCCACGGTATAACTCTCCTAGTACTCTAGGATTGGAAATGTCTGTTTTTCTCTCTCTCAGGACCACACCATGCTATCCATTGTGTATATCTTGTAATGCTCTTTCTCCTTAGCACCTCATCATGGCTTCTATAGACATGAGTCTATACTATCTTTGTAAAGCCCCTCTGAGGGATAATTCAGCTTCCTATGAACCTGATTCATCTTTAATAAGTTATAGTTGTGGGGAATTTATTTAATAATACTGTTAAAATATCCAATGTGAAACAGATGCTTTTTCACTTTCTTGTCATTACAATAGCAGAGAGGTGAGCTTTATAGTTTGATGATTATCATTTCACATGAAGAGGTACAGCACTTCTATAGATACTTTTCTTAGCTATTAATAAGTAACATAACAAATTCTATTAAGATAAGCACTATAAGATTTTGTTCTTTTCTTTTAACTGATATAAAATTATGGGAAATAGGATTCACATAGAAAAAAAGTGAATAGGTTTCAGATTTTGTCAGATTCCCTTTCTAAAACTGCCATGATGGGTTGTGCTGCTTCCAGCAGTTCATATCCACTGTGTTGACAACATGTAGAGTCTGTGAGGAGTTATATCTTTTGTTAAACTTGAGAAGGCATTTTGTATTATGTCGTCATGCAGGCATTCAAGTCAGATCACTTGAGGATGTTTCCTGCTTCAGTCATTTCTTTTTAAAGTGACTTTGAATAGCTATTTCATTCTTCTCCATGGTTGATTTCTAATTGGAAAAAATGAGTGTGCCTGCTAATTGACTCACAAAAGGAGCTCAGCAGAGTGACTACAAAATAAGTGTTCCCAGACACGAGAAACCCTCTTTTGAACTGTTTGACAATGTTGTCCACAAGACTCCCCAAACATTTCAGACTGCTGCTACTGCTGTTGGTTGCCATACAGAGGTGGAAGGTAAGTTCCTACTGCTGAAGATACCATGCCCTTCAGACATAGGTCCAGTAGCCCCTGAGCTGAACACAGCTCCTCCCCAAGGACTAGCTTTAATGGTACCACAAGGTGCCATGCAAGCTTCCAAAGAAAAGAAGCAAGTAACAGTCTTACACAGTTATGATGCCTATCACATCAGTGACCAGCACAACACAATAACCCTAAGGGTGCAAAAGTGGTATGCATTCCTTGGCAGTAACCAACAGGTCTGTAATTGGACTAAGACCCATTCAATAAGTGGAAAGTCATGTCTGGTACTGGAAAAGTAGCCAACTACCCAGACCTGTTAATGCCGTGGATCTCGGAAGAGATCCTACAACTGCACCTTTACTATATCAAAATAATCCATAACTACATCCTATATATTTGTCTTTATACGCACAGATAAGTGTAGCCCTCATCACTCATTAAGGAAAATTCTCTTTGCAACAGATGGAGATTATTACAGAAAACCATAATAACTCAAAATGCACAGTTGTGGAGCCTAGTCCCACTGGATATATCTACAAAACAACTCCCAAACCTAAAGTTCAAGAATAATTGAGGAGAACAATTGTAAGAGATAGAACAATAAGGAGTTTGTTGTGAGATTATGTCTTCTAGAAATGCCAGCTATATCTATAAAGTTTCACTAACATGACAACCTTAACTTGATCTGAACAAGGACAATAAAAATAGACACACTAATGTGGCTGGGGAAAACCCATAAGGCTTCAACACTACACAATTACTACAGGCAACTAGGATATGCTGAGAGCAGGAGGAATAGTCTCACTAGAGAAGAGCATACCAATTAATTATCCAATACCAAATGGTCAGCCATGAAGACATACATATAAGTAGCATTATACAGACTGAACAAGTTATACTTATGCATTTAGGAGCATGTGTATGTGTACATATGTCACAATAATTAATAAAAAGAGAGACCATGATTTGAAACAGAGCAAGGAGGGGTATATATATGGGGACATTACAACAGACACTGAGTAAATCCAGAGAATCAATCATAAGGACGTTCCTTAAACATCTGTACTCCACTAAACTGGAAAAACTGAAAGAAATGGATGAATTTCTTGGTATACATATATACAGCCTACCAAAATTAAAGCACAATCAAGTAAGTAACTTAAATAGACCCTTTATACCTAGTGAAATAGAAGCAGTAATTAAGTATCCCCAAATCCCACCCCCAAAAAGCCCAAGGCCAGATTAATTTAGTACAAAATTCTACCAGACTTTCAAAGGAGAATTAACTCAAATAATCCTGAAATTCTTCTTCAAAATATAAACTAAAGGAACATTCCCTAGTCATTTTCATGAGGCCACTATTGCCTTGATACCAAAGCTACATAAAGACTGTCTCCCCAAAAGAAGAAAATAATTACAGTCAAATATCACTTATAAGTATAGATGTAAAATTCTCAAAAGATACTTTCAAACTGAATTCAAGAACACATCAAGAACATGGCCCACTGAATCAACTAAGTAGAGCTCACACAGGCTCATAGGGCCTGAAATGGCAGGCACAGGCCCCACATGGGTCTGCAGTGGATACTCTGCATGTATGCTATGGCTGTTAGCTTGGTATTTTTGAGGGATTTCTACCAGTGGGAGCCAGTGTATCTCTGACTCTTTTGCCTGCCCTTGAGACTCTTTTCCTCCTATTGTGCTGCCTTGTCTTGCCTTAGTATGAGGACTTTTGCCTTATCTTTTTGGATCTTGTTTTGTCCTGTTTGGCTGTAGTTTCTAAAAGGTGTACTCTTTTCTGAAGAGGATATTGAGGGAGAGTGGATCTGAGGAAGAGGGGAGCTAGGAGGAGTGTGGGGAGGGGAAACTGTGGTTGTTCTATATTGTAACAACATATGCAAATCAATAAACATAATCCTCATATTTAGACTGATAGACAAGAACCACATGATCATCTCATTAGATGCAGGAAAGACCTTTGACTGTAAGATGAATTGCTAAATAGTCTTATTAATAAAAATCCAGAGACAGATATTGGAGTGAAAACTGAGAGATCAGAGGAATAGAACAAGCCAAACTACAAGTTCTTACTGCTAGGAAATCCTCAGCCCAAGAGTTACTTCCTGTGTACTCAGGCCTATATACCTCTCTGTGCCCTGCCATCTTACTTCCTCTCTCTGCCCAGCTACATTACTACCTTTTTTTGCCCAGCTCTATCAATTCCTGTCTGTCTGTACAGACCTCCAGATCTCTATAGTTAACTAGTGCTGGAATTAAAGGCATGTGTCACCATGTCTGGCCACATGTTCCCAGTGTGGCCTTGAACTCACAGAGATCTGGATGGATCTCTGCCTTCTGAATGCTAGGATTAAAGGTGTGTGCAACCACACCTGACCTCTATGTCTAATTTGGTGGCTGGCTCTGTTCTCTGATCCCCAGATAAGTTTTATTGGGGTGCACAAATAAAATGCTACCACATTTGACAAAATCCAACATCTTTCACCATAATCATCCTGGAGAGACTAAAAATACATGGGACATAACTCAAAACACTGTAAAGGATATTTGCAACAAGCCCACAGCCAACAGCAATCTAAATGGGGAGAAACTCAAAGGGTTTCCACTAAAATCAGGAACAAGACAAGGGTGTCCACTTTTTCCATGGACCTACTCAATATAATGCTTGGAGTTTTAGCTAGAACAATAAGACAACTGAAGGAGATAAAGGGGATACATATAGGAAGGGAAGAAGTCAAAGTATCTTTATTTGCAAATCATATGATAGTACACAAAAAGTGACCCTAAAAATTCCAACTGGAAACTCCCACAGCTGACAAATATTTTTCATAATATTTTTATTATTTGGGAATTTCACATCATTAACCCTGAGCATACTCACTTCCCAGTCCTTCTAGGTCTGTCATGTGAGCCTACTGATCCCCCCCACCAACCTGCAAATAAAACAAGTCCAATTTGTGCTGCACTGGAACATGGTCAAACTCCCAGTGATCAGCCCCAAAAGAAAACCAAGTCTTAACAATTCTCGCTCATATAAACCCTTCTCATTCTTGCTAATTGGACTCCCAGAGATGCACCTGAGGCCTAGTCATGGATCTCTGCATCCAGATCCCTCAGTAGTTGGATGAGGTTTCTAGCACAACAATTAGGGTGTTTGGCCATCCCATCACCAGAGTAGGTCAGTTTGGGTTGTCTCTCGAACATTGCCAGCAGTCTGTTGTGGGGGTATCTTTGTGGATTTCTGTGGGCCTCTCTAGCACTTTGCTTCTTCCTATTCTCATGTGGTCTTCATTTACCATGGTCTCCTATTCCTTGTTCTCCCTCTCTGTTGTTGATCCAGCTGGGATCTCCCGCTCCCCCAAGCTCTCTTTCCCTCGACCCTCGCCCTTCACTGTTGGATAAAGCACAGGGACAAATAGCTAAACAAACGGAAACATATGAAATATGAACCAATGGCTGAGGGGTCACCAACTGGATCAGGCCCTCTGAGTGGGTGAGACAGTTGATTGGCTTGATCTGTTTGGGAGGCATCCAGGCAGTGGCACCGGGTCCTGTGCTCATTGCATGAGTCGGCTGTTTGAAACCTGGGGCCTATGCAGGGTCACTTGGCTTGGCCTGGGAGGAGGGGACTGGACCTACCTGGACTGAGTCTACCAGGTTGATCTCAGTCTGCGGGGAAGGCTTTGCCCTGGAGGAGGTGGGAATGGGGGCTAGGCTGGGGGGGGGGAAGGTGAGGGGGGCGGGAGGGGGGAGAACAAGGGAATCTGTGGCTGATATGTAGAACTGAATTGTATTGCAAAATAAAAATTAAAAAAAAAAGAAAACCAAGTCTTTCACCACCTGCACCTCTGTCAGAGCTATCAGTTGTGGATATCTACACTTCAGCATCCTTATTGCATTTTTAAAGAGTGCTCTTAATGGATTTCTGTCTAGGCTGTTACATTTTTGGGATGGTGTTGGGGGTTGGGGTAGTGGTTGTCACAGAAACCTTATATGTCCCTCTTTCTCAAATGTGAGTCTGTAGTCATAAATATCATGGCAAAAGTGGCTTGCTTGCCTTTTAAGTCAGTAGGAGCTTGGATCATGGACTTACACATGGTTTCTGGTGACAGAATGGACTACATGGTCTACAGCATCAGCATGTGTCACACATCTCAGCATGGTCACCAGTGGCAGTACAGACCACAGACATCAACACAGCCCTCTGCCACTGCACAACACAGACACCATCATAGTCCTCAGCGGTAGCACAGGCCAAGGACATCAACATGATCCCAGATGGCATCCTAGGCCATTTACAACCAACATGGCTCTTGGCCGCAGCATAGACCATGGGCATCCACATGGCCTTTGGTGGTAGAGACAGGCAGATACAGACATGTCCTTCAGCAACAGCATGGACCACCAACATCAACATGACCTCAGGTGTCAGTGCAGGCCACTTATGTCCAATATAGGCCCCCTCGACAGCATGGCCCACAGACACCAACATGGCCCCAGAGGAGGCACAGACCACTGACATCTGCATGGCTTTAAGTGGTAAGATGGGCCATGGATATCAATGCAGCCCCTGGCTACAGGAGGAACATGGACCCAGACATGGCCTTCAGTCACAAAATAGCCCATGGACAGAAACATGGCTTCAGGAAGTGGTATAGACAATAGACGTTACACCTCCCTGCCCTCTGTGTCTAGTACCCCAGGCTAACCAGGCTCCACCTTTGTGTTTGTAGCCTGCCAGCAGCACTGCTGTCCACACTCTCTGTCTCTCAGCAGGCCAAGCAGCATGGACTGCAGCTGCAGTGGCTCCATGCTGGATGCTGGCTTACAGGGCCCAGGAATGGCCCTATTCAGTTATGACATGTTCCAGAGGGAGTTCCATGCCAGTGCACCCATCTGGGCTTAACTATTGAGCTTGTAGGCTGCAGACCAAACCACTGCCCATAGCTCTCTGTCTCCCAGCAGGGCAAACATCACAGGCTGTTCCTGTCCAACTCTGTCACTTCCTGTCTGTCTGTACAGACCTCCAGACTTCCATGGTTAACTAATGTTGGAATTTAAGGCATGTGCCACCATGCCTGGCTCTGTTCCCAATGTGGCCTTGAACTCACAGAGATCCAGACAGATCCCTGCCTCCCAAGTGATAGGAATAAAGGTGTGTGCTACCATTGCCTGACTTCTATATAGTGTCTGGCTTTTTCCTCTGATCCTCAGGTAAATTTTATTGGGAGTATAATGGGGGACACAATAATCACCATACCTGATGGAAGAGAAAGTGAGAAATAGCCTTGAACACACTGGCAAGAAGACTTTCTGAACAGAACACTGATAGCACAACACTAAGACCAGCAATTAATAAATTGAATCTTATGAAACTGAAAAGCTTCTGTAAGACAAAGGACACTGTCATTCAGACAAAATAGCAGCCTACAGAATGGGAAAAGGTTTTTACCAACTTCATATCTGATAGAGGGCTAATATCCAAAATATATAAAGAACTAAAGAAACAATATCAAAAACCAAATAATCCAATTAAAAATGGGGTACAAATCTAAACAGAGAATTCTCAATAGAGGAAACTCAAATGGCTGAGAAACACTTAAAGAAATGTTCCAACATTCTTAGTCATCAGGGAACTACAAATTAAAAGTACTTTGAGATTTCATTTTACACCAGTCAAAAATGGCCAAGATTAATAAAACAAATGGTAGCACATGCTGGCAAAAATATGGTGAAATAGCACCTTTATTGCTCATGGGAGTACAAACTTGTACAGCCACTATTAAAATCAGTGTGGTAGTTTCTCAAGATCCAGCTATACCACTCTTGGGAATATATCCAAAGACTCTACATCCTACTAGAGAGATACTTATCCATGTTCATTGCTGCTCTATTCGTAATAGCCAGAAGTTGGAAACAGCTTAGATGTCCACTAACTGATGAATGGACAATGAAAATGCGACATTTATATGATAGACTATTATTCAGTAGTTAAGAAAAATGAAATTCTCAGGTAAATGAATAAAGCTATAGAAATCACTCAGACACCAAGAGGCAAATATTATATGTTTTCTTTATGTGTGGATATTGGTTTTTAAGTCTTCTATACATGTGCTACAATCTGAACAAGTACCTAGGAGGTGTCTAGCGGGGAGAAGACGATCTCCCAAGGAAATAGAAATAGTATATATTGTTATAGAGAGACAGGGAGAACTAGAATAGGATTAAGTAGAGAAGGAGATGGAAGAAAAGGGCAAAGAACAGAATATGGGGAGGGACAACTAATACTAAAGGTCAAAGGTCATTAAAAAACAGTATGGAAATGTACTACTGTAGAAGCTTCCTAAAATATATACACCTATGAAATGAACCTAAAGTGAGTCACCAAATAATAGGGGAGACAATGTCCCAACTAGACATCTTATGCTGTCAAGTAAAACCTCCAGCACAAAGAATGGGGCCTATCTTTATGTGTCATCAGCCAAGGGGTCCTAAGGAAATCATCAAACATAACCAAGGCTATTGATCATTCTCCACAACCTGATGGTAAAGCCTTATTGCTGAAGACAACACTCATACATATCATCAAATATGGAGAATTAGAGCCGGTGCCTAACTAGAAGTTTGACTCCTACTGACAAGCATTCATGGTATTGTAATGACGCTGCATTTGACCAGAAGTAAAAGGCAATAATCACTATCTCCCAGCTATAAACCCTGCAATCTATCACAGTGACTTCTCTGTAAGGTAAACTGTTGTAATGGTTGCACGAATGTTATAGGAGTTACCAACCACTTTTTAAATAATTATATTTAAGGTCCACTCCATGATATGGAACCCATTCCTGCTGTTGCTAAAGTGTCCAAGAGCCTGAGATTAGATGGGTCATGGGCCTAGAGAAAAATCTATTACTATTATTCTGCTAAAGGAACACAACAGTAAAAAGACTTTCAGTGACACACTGCCAGACCTAGAGATCAGCCCTTCACTCAATTCTCATTGGAGAAACTTCTTGCAATAAATGGTAACTAATACAGAGACCCATAAATGGACAATGTGCAGAGAGTGTGGGACTTTGGAGCACTCTGTCCCAAATGGGATGTCTTCATCAAAGTCCTTCCCTCAAAGTTCAGGGATCTTTGTAGAAGAAAAGGTGGAAAGAGTCTAAGAGCCAGAATTGATGTATAACTCAAAAGAAATGGTGTCTTCCAGACACAGCAGGACTGATTTACCTATGAACTCACAAATACTGTGGCAGCATGCACAAGGCCTGCAGATGTTCAATCCAGATGGGGTTCCAGAACTGAGAGGGAGAAGTGGACACAGGCTCCTATATCTAACCAAGAAGCTATCTGCAATTGATACCCATTGGCAAAGGAAAAAAATCAGTTTTCTCCAATGCAGTCTTATAGGTGTATTAACCACACTTCAGAGCAGGCACAATGCCCAGTATTTGGTAAACACAAACTAAGTTCAATGGTGTCTTTGTATATTTTTCCCTCATTTTGCTTTATTTTTGTATTTTATTTTTTGTCTTATATCAGTCTTTTTCTTGTTTATTTCTATTTTTATGTTTCTTCTTTTCATTTATTTCAGAGAGAGAGAGAGAGAGAGAGAGAGAGAGAGAAAGAGAGAGAGAAAAAAACATAAAGTTGAGTGGGTAGGGAGATGGGGAGGATCTTGAAGGAATTAGGGGAGGGGAAAACATGATAAAATATACTGTATTGAAAAAGTGTTTTCAATTAAAAATAGCCATAAGAAATAAAATATTTTGGAATAAATCCAATGAAGAAAAACCTATTCTATGGCACTAATAAATTTTAGTGCTATAAATTTTAACTTTATACTGGAATAAAAGAAAAAAACTTGTATAAACAAATAAAACAAAAAACGATTCCTGCATTTTCATCCATGCATAGGAAGCTATTTTAGACCAAGGTGTTAATTGAACAAAGACAGCTAAACATGTTTCTGCCTAATCACTTCACAATTGCTCATCCCATTATCACTAGATCATATGCCTTGCTTTACTTCAAAGTTCATGAGTCAGTCATATTTTATATTTTTGTGACTCATGGATCTTTTAAAATAATGTCAAGACACAAACTAAGCACATCAGATCTTCAGCTCCTAGACGAGGTGATGCACCCCTAGGCTTGTGTTCTGCCTGTGCTAACTATCATCACTGTTGTCTCATGGGTATAGGGCATGTCCCTGCCTGATTGAAAACATCTGGCTAGATTCTGTAAACGTTTTCAACAATAGATTGCTATTGTTAAGTTAATCTGAAGGACAATCAGGATATTTACTAAAATAATAAAATAAGTAAGAAAAGACACTCAAAGTATTATTGTGAGTGCAACAGAAGATAATAAGAGTTTTTCACAGACTCTGAAGATGGCACAATGAGAAAACAAAACCTACTGGCCATCCTGACAACCTGAGTCTGGATATCTGAGACCAGGAAGCAGTGACACAGTGTCTGTAATCCCAGAATGCTTGCAGAAATAGGGAGGAGGAAACAGGTGAATCTCCAGAAGCAAGTGGGTCAGTTAGTCTAACCTAATCAATGACAAAGGGACCTATAGGAAGGCATTGCTGGCTGATACCTGCCTTGCCCCTTATGAGCCCTCATTGGCTCCAGAAGACAAATAATCAGAGTCTTTATTGATTACAGAAAACAGAGACCCAAATATCAAGGCAAAGGCCCTTTCCAATATCCTGATGAGCCCCCCTTTTCTGGACCACCATCTATGGCACCTCCCACCACAGCCTTTGAGCAGCTCTGCAATATCAGAGATACTGGGAACAACTGTTCCCAGTTTCCTCAGCCTCGATGGCCTGGGGATCCACAGCCTCCACCCATAGGGACCTTCCCTGTTATTCTAAGTGCAACAAGACAATTTCTGTTAGCCAGATATCCCTCTCAAGGATTTAAAAGGGTTATACCAACCTGTCTGGGAGGATGAAATTCATATCCCTTGGACCAAGTATGTTATACAGAATTTCAATAGCACCCTTTTAACTACCCAAGACTGCAAAGACATATGTCCATCCACTTGTCCCAGCCCTCTATTTGTACAATGGGAAGCCCTGGTTAGAGATGAATGTCAAATACAGGCTGGAAAAAATGAATTACATAATCAACAAATAGGAGCACAATAAGGACAACCCCCTTCCTCTATTAATAAACTGGAATTATGACCAGTTGTTCCGTCAGGGTAATTTTCCCACAGGAATACAAAGCCTCCCCCTCCTCAATCCCCAGATGCTTTGAACAGGTCTGTCTACTTGTGCTCCAAGCCTCGGACCTTTTGACTCCCCTGTCCACAGGACCTGGGGAGGCCTCTTCACTGACTTTAAAAAAAAAAAAACAAATAAAAGTATAAGTCAGTCTAGACAGAAAAGTAACAGAACCTATGGGCAAAGAAAAGCTACTAAATAATTTTGTCTGGAAAGGAATGACCCTGGAGCACAGACAGGCTTGTCACAGCCTAAAAAATAAACATTACCATAAATGGATCGTGGCTATTCAGGACATTGGGACTGCCTCATATCAGGCCTCCTCCCTTGCCAAAGCCTGTGCAGTCACAACATGGTCTAACTCAAAATGTTTTAAATGTAGAGAGACAGGACATTGGAAAGGGGTTGCTCAAAAAACAATTCAACTGCCTCTAAACCCCCTAAAACTGTTCCCCCACCCCAGTTGTAGCAAAGGTCTTCACTGGAGGAGGGACTGCAAATTCAAAACTGACAAAGAAGGCAAACCTCTACTGCCTGTAAACTACACAGTGGGCAGCCCTCAGCCCAGCCATTAAGAGGGAAAGGCCCACAAATCCATTGGGTCACTAACGTACCTAAAGATTCTCACCCCAAACTTTTGATTAAAATTGACAATAAAAATTTCAAATATCTGATAGATACAGGAGCAGACAAAACTAACCTAAGACAAGCCAAGTCTGCACACATTGGACCCTCTTACCCAGACTCCAACTAATGGGGGCAGGTGGTCTCTCTCAAGCATTCATAACCCAAGACTTTTATAGATGGGAGGACTCAGATGAAACAAATGGGACCATTAGATCCCTAGTGGCCAATGTGGCCACTAACTTACTAGAAAGAGATGTCCTAGAAGATTTTAATGTCCTTGCTACTGGGACATGAGAAAGTCTACCAAAGAAGATTACCAAAAATATTAAGATCAAAAGAACCCCCAATCTTAAGACTACTGTTGACTACCTCACTCCCTGCCTAGAGTGGATCACAGAAGATCCTGTCTGGGTAGAACAGTGGCCTTTAAACAGAGAGAAATTAAGTGTTTTATAACCAGTTAAACAACAATTAGACATGGGAAACATTCACCCCTCTAGAAGCCCCTAGAACACCCAGGTTTTTGTAATTAAAAAGAAAACTGGGACCTGGGGCTCCTCCAGGATCTGAGAGCAATTAATAAGAGTATGAAAATTTGGGGCTTACCTCAGTGCAGCCTCCCCTCAGTACAGCTTCCCCGTTGCCTCTGCCATACCACTAAATACCCCAATATTAGACATTAAAGATTGCTTCTTTTCAATATCACTCCATGAACAATATTGCAAGCATTTCCCCTTCTCAATACCCAAAATCAACAACTCAGGACCAGCTGATAGATATGAGTCATGCTCTGAAACAGAAAGAGTACTAGACCAAATAATTGCTGAGCATGGGGGAACTTGTATTGTCTTGGGAGAAGAATGATATTTCTTTGCCAATGTGTCCAATTCAGTGGAACAAAATGTAAAGACTCTTAAATCCCTATGCAAAGATCTCCTGACCTGGTATCAGCCCCAGGAATCTTTATCCTGGTTCCATAACCCCTTGTGTTCCTGGCTCTTACCCTTTATCTGTCCTCTGATTATAATACATTTTATTTTGTTGCTTGCCCCCTGCCTTATTCAATTCCTCCAGTGACAGATCACCACCATTGCTAAAATTACCTCCAATCAGGTCATGATTCATTATTAGGCCCTGGACCCTTCTTACACAGGTGACAGGTTCTCAGAGCTTTTGATGACACCTCCATTATAAAATAAAACAGGGAGAGATATTAGATCAGCCAGCATTGCTGGCTGATCAGAGGTTGCAGCCTTGTGATAAGAGTGTGTCACTTAATGCAAATTAGGGTTTGTTCCCAGGCTCCTCAATCCTATATATTCCTCATACTCTGGAATAAAGTTGAGCTGTTTTACTGAAAGTAGTCTTCTGAAGGGCTGTCTCCATTCATACTCACTGGCCACATACAAAGCTTTCTGTTGCCGCTTGCTTCTGCACCTTTGCCCTCATGGACCGGTGGCCAATAGGCCAAGAGGGAAAAGGAGAGATAGCCACAAGACCTTGTCTCAAAAAGGTAGAAAGACAAAGACCAGCATCCAAAGGTTGCTCTTTGACTTCCACATGGGCAATGTGGCACATGGCACATGTACCTGCACTCATATACTCTAACATACAAAAGATTCTCTATGAATATCTGCTGTATGAAATAACAAATACCTGTTAAATGGATAAAGAAACATGGCCAGATATTGCTCATGGTCATGCATTCATTATTTTGGAAATTAATACCTTCAAACTGGCAAGACAATTGAGTATTTTGTACACTTTGATCCAATAATCCGATTTCTTTAGAATTAGGAAGATAAGAAGCTTCCCTCCCTCTACCCCCTGCAACACATGGTCATTTGTCTATGTGATTATGACTGGCCTAGAACTTACTATATAGACCAGGCTTGCCTAAAAATTATGACAGAGGTCTGCTTGCCTCTGCCTCCTAAGTACTTGGACTACATTTTAAAAATGACTTATGAGTAAACAAAAATTGATAGTAAGTGATACAAGTTAAAGAATTAAAGCTTAAATGAATTTTTATATTAATTACAATAAATACTTGGCACACAAGAGAACTATAGTAATTAAATTATGTATATGTGCACAAAAATGGCATACATGCTTGTGCTAATCCTTAAAATTTGTATATGGAAAGACAGAAAGTAAAACAAAACTTTGAAGTAAGTAATAAATATTAAAAAATTATGATGCATCTGGTGAATTCACTAACAGTAAATATAATTATTCTTATTATTATTATTATGATGTGACCATCAACATGCTTTCAAAAGCCATGTTAGGATTACTGGTAAGTTCACAGTTGCATCAATGTGCCAATGGGCTGGGAGAGTTAGGAAGAATTGGGTCTATATTTCTAGATTTTAATCATACTTTTTAGTAACTTGAAAGAACAGTGAACTTAATGACATAGGTTAAAAGAATCATATCAAATTTTACTATGCAATGTGTTTATAATATACTTTATCTAGAAAATATCTTGGTATCCTTAATACTAAAACTAGTATATTCAAAATACTAAAAACACTGTGTCTGGTTTTGGTAGCCACTAACAAAAGAACAAAAATGATTTTTTCCCAATGAATTCTTCACTTAACAGTAACTTCCTTACAGCTCCCTTCAAGGACTCATTCCTCAGACTGTAGATAACAGGGTTGAGTGTTGGGGGTAGTACTGTGTAAAAGATAGAGAACAAGAAATCTAGAGCAGTTGGAGACTCTGAGGTTGGGTTTAGATATGCACAGGAGCCTGTGGAAAGAAACAATGAGACAACAAAAAGGTGGGGCAGGCAGGTAGAGAAGACCTTAGACTGCCTTCAGCAGAGGGCATCCTGAGAACTGTGGAGAATCTGTGGACATAGGAGAGGACAATCCCAACAAAGCAGGCAAAGGCCATTGCAGACAGGAAATAAGACACTTCCATTACTACAAGGTAATCATTAGAACAGGAGAGCTTGAGCAACTGGGGGATGTCACAGAAGAACTGGTGGATTATTTTGGCCCCGCAGAACCTGATAGAGAATGTAGTTGTTGTATACAATGTTCCCGAGATGCCTCCACTTAGCCACACTGCTGCCACAGACCACATGCACTTCCTGGGATCCATGATGACCTCATAGTGCAGTGGGAAGCAAATGGCCACATAACGATCATATGACATCACTGTGAGAATGGCCATCTCACTCCAGGCCAAAGCTGTGAAGAAAAAAACCTGAAGCATGCACTGATTATATGAAATGTATCCATTGCCTGCCAGGGAATTCTCAATATTACTGGGGAACTGTGACAGAAAGGGATGAGAGGTCCAGAAGGGAAAGGTGCTTCAGGAAGTAATACATTGGAGACTGGAGCTGCCGGTCCAGTGTGGTGATGGTGATAATGATAAAGTTACCTGCTGATCCCAATAGGTATGTCACCAAGAAGAGCAAAGCATGCAAGATCTGTAGCTCATGGTTGTCAGAGAACCCCATTAGGAGGAATCCACTCATTGTGGTAATATTTCTCACAAGCATCTTAGGACTAGAAATTGTAGTAGCAGCTGAAGAATAAAATGATATAGTAAATGCAGTATACAGGTACTGAGGAATTATTTATTTTATCATCAGTATTTATTTCAATAATTACTGTCTCAATTGATAAATACATATATATCAAACCAGCTATACTCTAGTTGTTGGGCAACTTAAGTAAGAACACATTTTTCTCATGTCCATGGAGCTCACACTATCTACTCATAAACCAGTAGTTAAGGTAAATGTACATGTGGTCCATCACTGGTTCTCTTAAGGAATGTAGCTGTGTTTGCCCTGTGAAAAAGCACTATTCCATTGCCACAATAGAAACCCATTACTTTTGTAATAGATGGGTTATGGATGAAAGGTTTTTGAACATGGGACTGGTTATGTATAGACAGGACAGGGTACCATTTTAGCAGATGGAATAGGCATTTATAGGGAATATGCCAGGAATTAAAATATAGTTTGGTTGTCCACTGGAAATAGCTATTTTCTTTAGCAAACAATACTGTCATTACAGAGAGTCTGTTATTGTAGAACCAAGTGTAAAAATGAATAGATGTATTGCTCTTAAATAACCATGCAGCAGTTATTGAAATCAAGAACAGAAAAAAAAACTTGTGCAAGGGGAATACTCACATGCCACTCTAAATTTAGATATCTTATTTCATTTTATGGCATTTTAAGGGACAAGCAGCATCTATTTGAACTGCTGTCCATACTAATAGCCTTTGCATGTAGCCATCAAATAGTTACTAGCACTTCCAAAAATCAAAGACGATTTCAAAGACACACAGTGAGTTCTTGAGGTGGTTTAAGATGTGGAGGAAAATGGCCAACATCCAGTGCCTAACTTCAATAAGAGACTGGAAAATTAAAGTCATTTATGTTTCAGATAGAAGAGAAGTCATGTTTTAGTTCATGATCCTTTGCTTTGATATTTGAGGGGTTAAAAATAACCTATCAATCTTCCCTTGCAAGATGCATGTTTATGTTTGAGCATTGATGAGAATTTAAAAGTGTCAGCTTTCTGAATGTTTTTTTCCATTAATGAGTTCTAGGCAACAAGAGCAAACATGCTCTGTCAGTCTTTTGAGGTTTTAAGTTCTGTGAAGTATCACCATATATTTTCTTGTGTCTACTTATAATTCATATGCTTAGAAATGCAATCACAGAATAAAAAAAGGTCACCCTTTTCAATCTTGAGGCATTTTCCATGTAGTGCCATCTCTCTTGAGACAGAATAAACTCACTCCACCTCCCTCATATCTCTTTTGCAAAGAACGAACTTGATACCAAATCATTCCAAACCTACATCAAATTACTTGACAGGATGTTTGAGTTTGATTATGAAAATGGTTTTAGAGCCAAGCAAGACATGAGAAAAAGAATCCCAGGAGCTGTGGCAGTACCATGCTGAATTCAAACTGGTGTGGGCTTCATAAAAATTTCCTCCACCTAAAGGAAAATAAAACGCTGTTAAAAAAAAAAAACTAGGTAAATTGTTTCATATGATATAACTCTTGTGTCTGAAAGTCTCTTGTCTCCTGCTCTGTGTACCTCAGTCATAACTATAATCCTTTTAGAATATCCTCATACTGTGTGATTTCTTCAAAACCTCATGTTCTACAATAGAAATCAGTGCAAACTAGAGATCTCACTTACATTTCTCACAGTTTTCTTCTTTCCAAATTCTGCTTCTTTGATAGTATTTTTACTTGATGTTGGTAAAATGATAAACATGTCCATAATCATTGTTCATAATAAATTTTTATATTCATTTAATCTTAATATTTTAATCTGACAAATCATACAGTACACTTGGAGGTAACAAGGCTGAGTAATATTGATCATTCATATAAATAAGAGAGGAGGCATGTTTATATCCTTCCTAAAACAGGTCTCATTTGATCTACACAATTTCGTCAGTTTGGAGTTAAGCATTTTAATAGGAAAACATTAAGAGTTAGTTGCTTAAATAACAGAATTGGCATCTGAGCAATAAAAATTCACACATATCAAAAAGGACACAGGGACAGGGTCACCATCACACTTAGCATGTTCGTCTCAGGCTGTCTCTCTTGCTGACATCTGAGAGCTGTTGAAGAAGTGCTTTAATAGTTACAGAATTGTCACAAATGCAAGAATGTAAAATGCTAACTTTTCTCATTCATTGGTCTTCTCATATGGCCCTTTATTATGTCTATATGAATTTAAAATATTCTGTTTATTATCAGTAACGTATCCTTGCTTACTTGTTATATAGTTTTGCTTTTCCAAACTAAGATTATAAGGTTGTGTTAGAATTCCCATAAAATATTTATTTTTCCTCATCCAAGTTTGTAAAACTCACTCCAGAATGTCCTCTTGTGTGTGCAGCTCCCCAAGCTGTTCTGCACCTTCTGATATTTCTTGTCCACAACTGCAGATTTGAAACCATATTATGTCCTTGGAGAGCAATTGTGTTGAGCTGCTTTTTTGTGGGGAGGGGTGTGTGTGCGTGCACTATCTTCTGAAATGGAAGTTTGGACTTACACAAAGTTACTTTGTCCCTGTGCCACCTGGGACATGGAGTCACTCAAATTTCCACACAGCTGGTGAGGGATTTTGTGAGCTTGGGTTTTAGTGTTCTGTCTCAGTGGTTTTTAGTCTTTAGCAGACCTGTAAATCTCCCAGAGAGCTGGTTACAGCTGAAAACCCTGGGCACCACACTGAGTGTTTCTGATTTGGCCATTGCAGGCAATAGCTCCCAGACCTGCTAGTCTGAACACAACAGGTGGAGGGCTACTGTGTAGCTAAAATGTGCATTTCTGAGAGGACAAAAGAAAACGTAAATATTCATGAAAATACTTGAGTCTCTACAAAGTCTTTTGAAAATTTAGAAATCAGCTTTGATCTTTACCTTTCTCCTAGAAATTCTCTTTTAACATTTTTTTAAATTGAATCTTTGGGTATTTCACATCATGTATCTCAATCCCACTCATTTCCCAGTCCTTCCATGTCTGCCCTCCATCCTAGCAACCTTCCCCCAGAAATAAAATAAAAATAAAAATCGAAAATTAAAAGGTAGGAAAAGATAAGAAAAAAGCATCTCACCTACCCCTCTGGGCAATGACCTGCTACTCTGTTAACCATAGCCTTCTCCACATCTGTCTTGTCTCCAGTTCTGCAGTGTATGTGCCAGCTCGCTCCTCCTTCTTTCACATCTCTCCATCACATATTCATTCATTGTAGTGGCACTGGTAACTGTGATGTGTCACCCAGTATACCCATTTGTCTAAACAGCTTGGCTTGCAAATGTTCATTACAATGAGTTGTTGATCTGTTTCAAGGCCCCTGGCTTCTGTTGCAGCATCAATACCGGACCCTCACTGAGACTCCTCTCTGTTGTCCTGCTGTTGCCCTGAGTCATGGATATCCTTTGGCTATGGTTCTGCCAGTTCTCCATTGCCCATGCCAGCTCCCATGTCTATACCATTGGGGTTAGATCTCCCACACCACTATGGCCAGCTTTCCCATACCCATACCACCATCTTGTGGTGGCTGGTGAGGGGTGGGGCCAGCTCTCCTGCACCCACACCATCAAAGTGTCTGGATGGGTTCAACTATGATGAGCAAGTTTGTGGTGGAGAGATGAGAGAGAAAAAGGAGCTGTGCAGTGGATAGAGGTAGAACTGGAGAGGTGTAACTGGAGAGGTGTTAGAAGGTCTTACTGATAAAAACAAACCAGGTATTTGGATGACGCTGAAAGATCAGAGAAACAGAACAAGCTACAGCCAACTTCACCTCACCAATTCCTCTGCTGATCTTGTTTCCCCAAACTGGAAGCCTCTCTGTCCTCATCCAGATGGATCTCAGCTGAACTGCTGCTAAAAGCTAAAAGCTTAAAAAGGCTCTAGTTCCTGGTCCTCATGCCTTATATACCTTTCTGCTTCCTGCCATCACTTCCTGGGATTAAAGGCATGTGTCACCATGCCTGGCTGTTTCCAGTGTGGCTTTGAACTCAAAGAGATCCAGACAGATCTCTGCCTCCTGAATGCTAGGATTAAAGGCATGTGCTACCACTACCTAAACCTATGTTTAATATAGTAACTGTTCTGTTCTCTGACTCCCAGATAAGTTTATTGGGGTGCACAATATATCAACCACAGGGAGGGTCAGCTGTGAGAAACAGGCTAATGTGGGTGGCCTGTGCTTCCACCAAAGGCCATGTCTGGGTCCATGGCCCTGCCACAGCCAAGTACTGTGTTGATATCCATGGCCTTTGTTCACAACAAAAGCCCCATGGATGTTTGTGGTCTGGGTTCCTGCCTGAGGCCATGTTGATGTCAGAGGGACATGCTGAGCTGACCCCACGTCCCCTCACTTGCCACTGTACTCAGGAATTTCATTTTCTCAGGAGTTATTTTGGTCATCAGTTATGACTACTCAGGATAGCAAAATCTCTAGGGAATCCTGGGATATATTTAGCAAAAATGCCTAAAATACTTTACAAAAACTTTTAATTGAAAATAAAGTAAGCTTACAATACTGTTTAGGAAATTTTAGTTCTCTTACCACTTTAGTAATAGATACTATTAGCATTTTGCAGCAACAATGTATGACTATGTTTCTACATATTGAAACAAAATTACTCCAAAGATTACTTCTAAATGGTATGATTACATACTCATTATGAATTTTAAAAAATATTTACTTATTTTCTTTTTAAAATTAAACTATAATTACATAATTTCCCCCTTCCTTTTTGTTCCTCCAACTTCTCTATGTACCTCATCCCACTTTGCTCCCTCTGGAAACTATGACCTCTTTTTCCCTAGTTGTCATTGTTCACACATACACAGACAACTAAATATATAAATACAACTTTCTTAGTCTGTTAGGTATTATTTGTATGTATATGATTTCAGGGCTCACCTCTTGGCTTTGGATAACTGAGTGGGGGGACTCATCCCTGGAGAGGACTATTTGTCCTGCTCTCAGAACTCCTTTGTTGCCTGTAGTTCTTTGTCTGTGGATGGGTCTCTGTGAGATTTCCCTCCTCCATTTTAACATGCCTATTAGTATTGTAGCTCTTCAAGTCTTGTTTAGACAGCCCTATTATTGTATATCATGGGTAAAGGTTCTCTGTCATTTCTAGGAGACACTCTCTCACAGCAGCTTTCCTGGTCCTCTGGCTCTTACTGTCTGTCTGCCCCCCATGATAGTCCCTGAGCCTTAGGTGCAGGCATTGTGTTATAGATGTATCAACTGGGACTAGGGACCCCACCACCAATTTTTCTCTGTAGTTTGACCAGTTGTGTTTTTCTGTAATGGTCTCTTTTTGTTGCAAAGAGAAGTTTCTTTGATGAGAGTTGAGAGCTACAGTTGTCTGTGGATATAGTAATAGTTATTTGGAATGCCGTTAGGAATTATGCAGATTTAATAAAGTCTTCATAGCAGGTTCTTCCCCAAGATCCATGAATTCACCAGCCCTGGTTCGTTTGCTGGATTTTCAGTATCAGGCATGATTTTCCTCCTGTTGACTAGGCCCTTCAAGTTCAACTAGAGAGCTGTTGATTACCACCAAGATATGGGTGCTACTGTTGTGCCTTTAAGATTAGTGTGTCACGTTAGTTAGTTGTCCTTGTTGTTCATAGACATTGTAGCTGGATAGGACTGTTGTTTGCTTCCCTCCCTTGGAAGCTTGCACAACTCCTCCTCCATACTGTGAAAGCTATCATAGAAAGTTTTGGGTCAGATGCAACTCAGATTCTCGGTATTGAGTCTGAAGTAAATAGTGTCTTCAGTAATAGGGACTTAACTTCCACCTCTGGGATGTAAACACGTGCAACAACATAGCCCATACTATTTTGGGAGACTCCTGGGGTCCCCTGACTAATGCCTGGAAAGGGGTTTTCTCATGCCTGGTATTGCAGTTTTTGTTAGATAGTCTGTGGCTCTTGAGGGAATTTTGTCAGGCCATGTAGGAAAACTTCATTAGAAATAAATATGCATATACACAAAGACTTTTATGTATTGTACGTAATTTAGGTGAGTAAACAAGAATATGATTCCTTATGGCTTTATCACACCTTCTTTGTGTACTTTATCCTCCTCTGTTGTATGATATTTTGTTCGTGTTCTGACAAATAAAGCTTGCCTGGAGATCAGAGGGCAGAGCTAGCCACTAGATAACCATAGAGGCCAGGAAGTGGTAGCACACACTTTTAATTCCAGCACTTGGGAGGAGGAAGCAGGAAGATCAGGAGTTCAAGGCCACCCTGGGCTACACAAGATTGAACCAGTTTAAAAGAGAAACATATCCTGGTGGTGGTGGTGCAGGCCTTTAATCCCAGCATTAGGGAGGTGGAGATAGGAATATAAGGCGGGTGGAGACAGGATCTCGGCTGGATTCAGTCTGAGGATTTGTAGGGGTAAGAAGTCTCCCAGGGGCTGGCTGCTCTGCTTCTCTGATCTTTCAACTTTCACCTTAATATCTGACTCTGGGTTTTTATTGTTAAGACTAATTAGGATCACACTACACTCCTCCCTTGCTTTCCTTCTGTAGTATAGTCATATTTTGAAGGCCATGTAGCATTTGGCTTGTACTACCCATCACACTTTGTAGGAAATTTTATTATTTGTAGACTTAAAAATTATGTTTGAATGTCTGTTCTGAACCAGGCTCCTTTTCAGTTTCTTTTCATACAGATAACTTTAGTGAGTAGGGTTATTTTTTATTTATTTTTATTTATGTATATGTATGTATGTTTATGTGAGTTTGTGAGTGCACATGAGTGCAGTGCCCATGGTGCTGAGAAGAAGGTATTGGGATTCTCAGTGCTGGAGTTACAGGCAGGTGTGATGTGCTCTGTGTGGGCACTGAATTCAAGTGCTTTTAACCACTGAGCAATCTCTTCAAACTCACCTAAGATGGCTTTATCCTAAATATGAAAATGTATAGGGACAAAAGTTGCTACAACCTGAAAAAGCACAAAGCCAGAGAACCTATGTCATTGATTCTGAATATTTTGATGAAGCTATGATAATTAAACAGACCATGGGTACTGAATGAAGATTAAATATTTAGAACAAAATCATAACAACCAGACAGATGATACATAAATTGTATTACATTAAACTGAGAATTTCCTTGTTTGAAATATGTGCTCTGTTTTGAAATTTACTGATTGTTAATTTGTATGTTTATAATATTCTAAAAGTCCATGATAATTTTCATCCAGTATTTAAAATTCACTCTTATTTCATTAATCTTAGAAAATATAACTCCATATGCAATGAGACTAATAAGGGACATACTGTTAATTTAATGATAAAATACTATTTATAAAATGTGAGAAACATCTAAACTGGTATTTTTATTTCTTCTTTTTTAATATATTATTTTTTATTTTATGTGCATTGTTATTTTGCCTGCATGTATGTCTGTGTGAGGATGTCAGATCTTGGAGTTACAGACAGTTGTAAGCTGCCATGTGGGTGCTGGGAATTGAACCCTGGTCCTCTGGAAAAGCACTCAGTGCTCTTAACCACTGAGCCATCTCTCCAGCCCCCTAAACTGGTATTTTTAATTTTTCCCTTTTAGTAAACATATATTCTTTTCTCGTACTGTATTAGTTAGGGTTTCTTTTGCTGTGAAGAGGTACCATGACCATGGCAACTCCTATAAAGAAAAACATTTAATTGGAGTGGCTTACATTTTCAGAGGTTTTGTCCATTATTATTATGGTGCTACATGGTTGCATGCAGGCAGACATGGTGCTGCAGCTGAGAGTCCTACATCTTGATAGGAAGGCAACAGAAAGTGGTCTTTTTCATTGGGTGTGGTTTGATCCTTAAACTTTCTCAGAAGCACTCTATCTTTCTATTTTTAAATGGACATTTTATTTTAGTATATAACAAAACTAGCAAACAAAATACATGCCATTTTCCAATTTAGTGGTATGATGAAACTGCCTTTAAATATTTGTGTGTGTGTGTGTGTGTGTGTGTGTGTGTGTGTGTGTGTGTGTTTATGTATTCTTTATGTCAATTTTCCTTAGGTGAAGCCATCAAATAATGACTTTTTGTTGATAACTGACTCCCAGGAAAGACACTGGCCATCAGAGACAGTGATTTCTTGGAGAAAGCTTTAATGTAAAGAATATTTTCATAGGCTCAGAACACCCCAAGAGAAAGACTTGGGTTTAATGTGATCTATAACTCAGAGGATGGAGTGATCAAGTTCCAGTTAATGATCTTGAGTTTGGTTTTTGGCAGATGAAAAATGACCAAAGTGTTCATTGCTGTATGAGGGTCAATGGGTTGTTAATGGGTCTCACCTTTCTGCATATTAACTTTATGTCAGTTCTAGACATTAGAAGGAAAGCTGCTGGTTTGCTGGTTTGAAGTTTTATTCTAAACCATGTTTAAAAAAAAAAAACTGAGAGGAGGGTGCTAAGTAAGTCGTCTCCCTAGCACTGTTTTTTGTGAGAAATATGAATCTTAAGATTAAAACAGTCTAGTACCATCTCTTCCAAAATAGTGCAGACTCAGTCTGCCTGTCTCACACTCTTTTTTTTATATTGAACTCACCATCTCAGTATTCCATTTCTACAGTTTTGCCTGAGAAATGTCTATTTTAAGATTGTAATAAAGAATCAATAAATTAAAAGTTTCAAAGTATACTTAGCCACCACACTAAAAAACGTCTTGGTTTTTAACCTGTAAGTAAGAATCATATATTTAATCTATCTTAAGTATCTTAAATTTAATCTATCTTCAGATTTAATGGTTTTAATCAAAGCTACAATCCACATAATATAAAGTCAGAGCAGCTAAATACTACAACCTTGTGTCTAACATTATAGTTCTCATTTCTGCTCTGTTGTAATTGGCGAAATTATAAACAGAATTATTGTTCATTTTAACGTTCATTTCTGTCAAATTGTAGAAGGGGTTGACAAGACTAAGGATCTAAACAGTTAATTCTTTTTGGCGCTGATTTTTGTAAGACAAAAACAGTGGTAGATAATTTTCATTAAAAAATTATTTGATCTACACAAGTAGTTTCATTTTTTGCTGAGTTAAATTTAAGAAATATTTTCTAGGAAAAATTTAAGTTTCAAATAATAATTTTTATAATAATATTGAGATATGAACGTTGATCAGTAGCCTTTGTGATGCACGTTGTTTTCTTACTCCCGAGAAATATAACCATCAAACAAAGGCGTGAACGACTTTGGGAAAAACAGTTTTCTTCAACATGTAACACTGAAAACTTTTTCTCCCCTAATTACCTCAGAGAGTATTTTTAAAATTCATTTTACTGATTCCTGGTTTACATAAACATGAAATATCAACCTCTCCTATTTATGGCTCTCTTAAATATTATTTTAAAACTCTTACATGGATCACATATGTGGCTTTTATTAACTTACTCATTTTCAGTAAGGTAAGCTTGATTGAATTATGTCCTTCTGTTCCAAGCTCCATTTAAAGAATTAAGGTACTGTTACTGGAATTCTGGCACCAGTCCACTAGCCAATTGTAAGGAGTAGTTTGGCCCAAAGGGTGGAGTTTTTACTGGAGGGTATATGACCCAAATAAAAGGTGGAGTGTGCACTGTCCTGGAAGCCCACCCCTGATCCTTGTGATCCCTGCCTATGCCCTGGAACTTCCTGGGCATACATGGGGCAGTATGCAGTTGGGAGGGGCTTGGTCCTACCTCAACTGAATGTACCAGGCTTAGCTGTCCCCCTCATGGGAGAACTTACCCTCTTGGAAGAGGGGATGGGTCAGGGATAGGGGAAAAGTAGGGGTTGGGGGAGTGGGAGGAAGGATGAGAGAGGAATCTGTCGTTGGTATGTAAAATGAATAAATTTAAAAAATGTAAAAAATAAAATAAAATATAACTGTTTATCAATGATTAAACTCAAAGGGAAATGGATGTAAAAGATAACTCTGTTCTGTCACAGTTTATCAATGATGACTAAAAGAGGAAGTGAAACACATGTCCAAAACCAAAAATGATATGATCTATGTTTTGGAACAACATGAATCTATCCCTGATTACTGGATTCCGCATAAATGAACATTCTGTCTACTAGTCAGTCAGGCTGCAAGATTCTCCCAACCACTCTGCCTGACTCACTTCCTCCTCACCAGCACCTTACATCCTCTTGGGACCTGTCAAATTGCTAGGGCTGGCCCCAGGCATCTCTGTCTGTTCTTTATTTCTTTTATTATCTCTGTCTATATGTATCTCTTCTGTCTCTCTTGATGTATTCTTTCTAACTTTCCTTCTATATATTTCCTCGTGTTTTCCTTCTCTCATGTCTTTTTCCTTTACAGCTTATAAACCCCAGTAGAATCTTTCAAGCAATATAAAAATTACGATATGGTTACAATCTATTTTTTAAGTGAATGATTACAATGAATAAAAATAAAAAAGTATGTTTTCCATTTACCTTACATGATTAAACATTTTATGTATTACAGGTAAAAAACAAGTTGTCTCAAGAACCCACATACATTCATACCCAAGCAATTTGTTATAGATTAACAGAGTGTAAGTAAGCAAGGTATTTTCCTCAGCCAGTTCTTTGACTGGCAGACTGCATTTTGTAATTACAAAGAAAGGATCAATTATTTTATTATTTACCGCTATTATTATAAGAGATCTTAGAAGAATCACAAATCTAAACTTTTATATATAAAAAAATAATCAATCAGCTCTATTTTAAATCCTCAGGGTGCCCACTCATCAACAGTTTTTTTTTATATATATCAGGAAGCTGAGGGCAGAAATGAGTACATGTAGTTAATCATCACCCTTGATCACCAGCCCATCCTAGCAAGGTAGGTACATCAACCAGCAATAGCCAGGCTGTCATTGTTCTTGCTTCTTGACCTCAATGAGTGCCTTGCTCAGCTATTAAAAGTATGCTTTTTAAAATTGTTTTCCAAGATTTTTTACCTCAAAGCCGTTAACAAAAACATCTTAACTTAACCTTAAGTCATTGTCTAAAGTTTTGTTTTAGCTATGATGCACACTGAAACCCATGAACACATTTCCCAACATTAAGATCAAAAGAGCTTGAGCTAGCTGGGCTTATGGGACTCAATTTTTTAAATTAATTAACCTAAGACACAGTCTATACATCTCCTCAAGAGAAACTAGGTGTGTGACATTTCCTTGTTCTTATTTTTTATCCTCTGCAGCCCCTGCTTTACCAGGGGCAGGGGCAGCACTATATCCTACATTTAACCTCTATCACAATCCATCACTGTATTTATTAAAGACCGTCAACCATCAAAATCCTATTTAAACTAACACTATTATTGTATAAAAATCATTGCTTCAGTTAAGCAGTACAGCTTAGGAGGAAATCAACTTCATAATAATCCACAAGTAAAAATGTCCAGTAGAATGGGATGTTTCCATGAGATAATCATACCACATTAGGGTTAGTGGGGATCTCCCCTTGCCCATTCACACCATGCTAGATACCAGACAAAAATCGCAGCAGCAAACATGTAAAGACACAGCAGTAGCAAGAGACATTCTGGGGCCAAGGCTCTTGGGGCCTTGCCTATCAGAGAGTCACCCATCAGAGCTTTGCTTCCTGGTGGGCTGACTTCCAGAACCTCAACTGCCACCTGATGCTCCTCTGACATGGCCACTGACACTGTAGTCCCTTTGTATCAGATGAGGGGAAGATTTAATTTGAGCCTTTTCAGTGATGGAAAAGACAATTCTTGGTACCTACTTCATTAGTGAGTTGTAATCATATGTCCCTACCTTTATGATCATATGTACACATACAAATTATACTTGAGAACCAAAGCATTTATGTTGTTAAACATATTGGTAACTGCCTATTAGAAAAAAACAATGTGAATCATAATTTTAGCAATTTTTATTTGAAAAATGTCAAAAAATTAATTTCTCTAAATTTTGTTCCATCATTAGTAATAAGGGAAAATGTAGTAAAACTAAGAATTGGTTCACTTGGATTTGGAAAAGAATATATAGAAAGCATGTGAATTTTGCTAGGGACTGAATAAATTATGGAAATAGTTACTATATACTTTAATAGCAAGAAAACCTTGTAGCTTCTTAAGAATGATAGGAAACTTGACAGTCTATAGAGAATTATGTACAACAACAGGGACCGAATATCATATAGACAAAATCAGTTTACCTAATGGCAGTCTGAAATGTATTTATTAAAATTAACTTTAATTTGATCATGTCACCACTAACTCTTCTTTCCCTCTTATTTCCTGGGAATCCCTAAACATTATTTGAAATAATATTGGAATTGAAGGAAAGAAGGAAGGTCATACATATCCTCACTGGTCAATCATCTTTCATTTGATAGAATTATTTCTGAGAAGGATATATATATATATATATATATATATATATATATATATATATATATATATGGAACACTGAAACAGAATCCTAGAAGAAATCTAATTCATCTCTCCTCTAATGTAGAGCATAGTGGCAATGTCTCTTAATTTGTTGTCTCTTTAGAGTTTGAATATAGCTTTTAAACACACCATTCTCTGAGAAAATTCTTCTCTCGACAACACTTTCTTCAGAGCTGCTTTCATGGCTTCATTTCTCAAGCTGTAGATGACTGGATTGAGTGTTGGAGGTATTACAGTGTAGAATATGGAGAATGTGAGGTCCATAGCTGACAGAGAATCTGAAGGGGGTCTTAGAAACTCAAAGCCTGCAGCTGAGAGAAAGAAGGAAACTACAAACAAGTGTGGTAGGCAAGTGGAGAATACCTTAGTCCGACCTTCAGATGATGGAATTCTCATCACAGTTGAGAAGATCTGAATATAGGAGAACACAATGGAGATCAAACAGGCAAAGGCTGTGGATGTTGTGAATGCGGCCACTGCAATCTCATTAATGAATTCGTAAGAACAGGCTAGTTTTAGCATTTGGGGAATGTCACAGAAGAACTGGTGAATAATTCTCTGCCCACAAAGAGGAATTGAGAAGTTAACACCCGTGTGTATGAGCCCAGACAGGCCACCTGCCATCCACACAGCTATCACTGCATGCTTGCAGGCACGGGGATCCATAATTGTCTCATACTGCAGTGGCCGACAGATGGCGACATATCGGTCATAAGACATCACTGTGAGGATAGCTACTTCTGACGATGCCAGAGCTATGAAGAAGAAAACCTGAAGCATACACTGACCAAGGGAAATGAACCCATTGTTCATGAGTGAGTTTGCAATGGATTGGGGGACAGTAACAGAAATGAAGCAGAGGTCCAAAAGAGAGAGGTGCTTCAAGAAGTAGTACATGGGAGAATGCAGACGATGGTCCAAGGTGGTGATAGTGATAATGAGCAGATTGCCCATAATGGCCAGCAGGTATGTTATCAAAAAGAGCACTGCATGTAAAATCTGAAGCTTACGCTCATCAGAGAACCCCATGAGGAGGAATCCAGTCTTGGAGCTCACATTCATTCTGGGTCACCCTGGAGACTCAAGGTTTGGCTCTATTTAAGGAAAAGATGAAGTAAAACTACTGATAGCAAGAAGAGCTTGTCATCCCTGGGATTAGCTAACACTCACTTCTGACAAATATTTAGCAATTTTCTGGAAATAGAAACCCTAAGTGTGATTAACAAGTCATGAGAATTTTCTGGAATAGAACCTGAATTATCAAAATTAGAAAAACTGAATGAAATGATGATGGAAATAGCTTTACTTCAATAAAACCAGTGAGAATGAGGTCAATATAATAGCTTCATATTTTATACATGGTACCTTAGCATCAAAATAATACACTGCATTAAACAATAATCAGTCATGCGGTGGTGGTACACACCTTTAATCCCAGTACTTGGAAGATAGAGGCAGGCAGATCTCTGTGAGTTTGAGGCCAGCCTGGTCTACCAAAATGAGTTCCAAGACAGCCAGGACTGTTACACATACAAACTCCATGTCAAAAAAACAAATGATAATAATAATAACAATAACAATAATAATAATAATAATAAATAATGACAATAATAATACACTGCAGCCTCCTCTGATAACTATAAAAAATTTAGTTACTGGTACAACCTATAAATGATTAGGAATAACCCAGAATAAATAGAGGAAAGATATCAGTCACTTCAGTGAGAACATACAGGCAATTATGTGTTGTTTCCCCTTTTTCTATCTGTACAGGAACAAAATTCTCTTTAGCTTTTCTCTTTTCTCAGTCAGTGTCTACATCTGTGCCCATCTGTATTCCATCTCAACAACTGCTTTGTTACAGTATGGCATATTCTCTCTCTCTCTCTCTCTCTCTCTCTCTCTCTCTCTCTCTCTCTCTCTGAACCACTCATATTGACCACTGTGCTGTGCGCTGTGCTCTGTGTGTATATGTGTATCTCTGTATTAAATATACATAGATACTTTATCTCATCCATTTATAGAATGGGCATGCCTTTGTTCCATTATTTTTCCTACAATCTCCTTTCTCCTGCTGCTTTGCTCCTGTTTCAGAGTCTCATGTTCTGATTCACGCTTAGCTACCTTCAACTGGGTCAGCTCCATCTCCCTCTCACATATCTTTCATCTCCTCACATTCAAAAAACATTAAAATTTTATCTGCTAATTATTTCTTCAGTTATTACCTCTTGTTACTTTATAGATGAGTCTTTCATCTTTGGCAGTTTCATTCCTCAACTTTATGCAATTCCAGTCATACTTCCATGTTGTGCTGGGCTGATCTGTGAAGCAAATCACCAAGACTTTCTTAACTTCACACTTCAATTTCTGCTGATTTCATTATTATAAATAATATCCAAAATCCTTATTGTGCCAAACATTATCTTCCCCAACATGTTCCCTGACTGATCGTCCAATTCTTCTCTCATTGTAACTTACCAACTCTTGCAATCCTTGTGTCTAATAATGATGGTTTCTTAGATTACTCTCAAGAAGCCAATCATATCATAAGGCTATGCTGATTTTTTTCTTAAACTATATCTTGACATTTCCTGATAATTCTTCCTCTAAGACTCCATCCACTTGGCTTGGAAAATATTTGATAATTTTAGGACAGTCACGTTACTTCTCTGGTTAAAAATTTTTCTGAGCTTAACAGACAGCTCAGGAAGTGTTCATGTAAGGTAGTCCATACCACATACACTGAGGTGACTATAATTCATGTCTTTTCTAGACTCACTTCCTGTATGTATTTTCCAGCCTATTTAAACTATTCTTTGGGAAAGGAAATTATAAGTCTTATTAGAAGTCATTTCTGTGATAACTGACATGGATGCTCATGCATGCTACTTAAATGTCAAGTGAATTATATAGAACTTGGAGAAGTTTCACTTACCAATGTTGACCTTAGTCAGTGGGAACAAATTTCACTGGATCCTTGAGATTCTTGGATTCACTGGATCTTGAGATTCTTTGTTCCAGAATCTAGCTGTGAGATTTTCATGTAAGGAAAGGACTAAGGTGCTCTCATACAAAACTGAGTATGAAGCAAAGGATGCTTTGACTCCTTATTAAGCCCATGGTACCTGAACCTGCCCAGGCACCAGGGGACATACTGTTCCTCCAGGCTTGGTCTCAGGTAAACACTGTTCAAAGGGTGGAATTTTGAGGAGCTCTCTCTCAGGGACTCACCCCAGTGGAGAGCTGCTAATTATTCTCTTGATTTAACTGAATGTTATAGGTTTGGGTATTATAGATAAGAAATGAACAGTTTTTTAAATCTTCCTGAAGTTTATGTTCATAGATTTCTGTATAAGTTCTTTTTCCTCTTTACTTTTAATTTCAATTTAGCTGTTCATTGATGAACTCATGCATTTTTGTATACGCTTCATGTAAAAAGGCAAATATTTAATGGCTATTTGTTTACATGAACTCATAATTACAAGTATTCTTAGTATTATACCATTTTAGCATCACATGAGCTCCAAGCTTTCTCCAAACACCATGTCTTTTCTAAAATCACTCTAAATGTGATTAATTTCAAGCTTCCATTTTAATAATTAATGAGATTTGCATGTGAAATTTATCTCACAGACTCATGTATCTGAATGTCTGGTGCCTAGCTGGTGGCACTGTTCAGGTTGTTGGAATCTTAAGGGGGTTGAGTTTCTTTGGAGAAAGTTGTACATTTGAAACTTTCTAACCTGGGTTCCACTTCTTGTTTGCTTTCTGCTTTTTTCCTATTGATGCAACATGACCAGCAGCTTCATGCTCCTGCTACCATGTCTTCCCCAGTGATGAAAGCACCTTCTCAAACTTTAAGCCAACATAAACCCTTGCTTCCATAAGTTTCTTCTTGACGGACATTCAAGCACAACAATGAAATTGTTAATAGAGAAAATGGGAAATCCCCAAAAGCATTATAGTCCTATAGTCAAAGAAACTATGGGGGTTAGGTAATCAAAAACCTTTTAGCTAAAGTTCAACTCAATGGAATATGGATGTGGGTTCAACACATCCCCAGTGGTTGTTTTCCAGTACCAAAACACATGCATATTTGCCATGGATACTCTTAGGAGCTGGCAGAATTCCCTCACTGGTTCCCTGTTCTGGGGGAGGGGGTTGAGAGCTATAAGGGTTGGAAAAGCCAAATGGAAGTCTGCCTCCACCAGGAAAACAGAGAACCCCAAACAATATTGCACCTTCACAGGAATTACAGAGCTTGGTGCCACCATTAAGGATTTGAAAGATTCAGGGATGATGAGGCTTACCACATTCACCTTTAGCTCTCCTAATTTGTCTGTGAAGAAAATGAGTGGATCATGGAAAATGACAGTTGATCATTGTAAGTTTAATTAATTTGCAACTCCAATCTCAGCTACTTTGCTAGATCCTTACTTGAGCAGATTAACACATCTCCTTGTACCTGGAATGTTATTTTTGATTTAGTAAATGCTTTTTCCTCCATACCGTGCTGTAAGGTCCACAAGAAGCAAATTGCTTTCTGCTGGCCTCAAATGTATATCAGTTCTCCTGTCTTGTGTCATAACTTAGTTTGTAGGGGTCCTGATCACCTGTCTTCAGGGCATCATGCTGGCCCATGGCATTATGCTGATTGGACTGTGTGACTAAGAGTAGAACTGGTATTAATTACTAGTTACTGGGGGAAGTAAATGAGGGCAGGTTGAGCTATAGATACTAAATTAGTCAGGTAAAAGCAATTCTTACTCATATTATTCATAGTATGGTGACAAGGTAACAGTATGTAGTCTATATCTTAGAAAGTTAGAAAAAAGGAATTTGACTATTTTCATCATAAAAAAATGTCGAATGCTAGAGGGAATAGACGTATCTAGACTGTTTTAAACATTACACACACACACACACACACACACACACACACACACACACACACGCACCCCATTTTGAAATTTTATGTTTTTACTAGGTCAGTGAAATAACGAAAACTTAAAAGTTAATTAGGCTAAAGAAGTAGCTCAGTGGCAGAGAGTATCTGCCTAGCATGCAAGGTATCCTGGTTTGGTCCTTGTACTGAAAAAGCAATCAGTTAAGCTGTGTGTGGATTCTTTGGTAAGTTCTTCATTGAATCCAGTCCACCCATGTTTGATTTTATGCCAGTGCCATGCAGGTTTGTGACTATTGTCTCATTGTGTAAGTCAGGTACTATGATACCTTTATCTTTATTCTTTTTCCCTCTTTTGATGGATGTTTAGACTATTCAAGTTCCCTTGTCCTCTCCTAGAAATTTTAACATTATTTTATGTGTCCGTGGAGAAGGTCATTGTTATTTTTATTGGAATGCATTGAATTTATAGATTGCTTTGGGTAGTTTGACCATTTAGAAAACATTTATTCTTCTAATGAATTAATGTAAGATTGTCTTTTACTTATTTGTGTATTGTTTAGTTATACTTACCAGTATTTTATGGTTTCATCATGGAGTTTTCCCTTTTTTAAAAAAATTATTTCTTTTCTTTTCCAATCCTTTATTTTTATAATTTTTCTTTATTCTTGAGAATTTCACACTTGTGGTCAATGAATAATACTAAGTTTAGTTTTTTGATAGGATGAGAATAAATACCTTTACTCAAGCTGTAAAACTTTTATTTGTTCACATCATTGGAAATTGTCCATTTATCTCTAATAAACATGATAACAGTTTGTTCTGATATGTGAACAGACAAAGGAAATGAGAAGGAAAGGACATGACTCTTCCTAGGAATGCTGAAGGGAAAAGCTTACTATAGATATGTTGGAGAGCATAGCCAGAGGCAGGAACATCTGGGAGAGTCCACAGTGGGCAAGACCCTGAGCCATGTGAGGAGAAGGTGAGGGGAAGGGATAGGGGAGAGAGAGGGAACAGGTACAGTAGCCAGGAGGCCTAAAAGAGAGTCAACAAAAAGACCAGGTAACCAAAATGGTTGGATTATACAGGGAAGGACAGCTTTGGGAGGGGCAGCCCACTCCCTGGGCTAGAAAAGTTTAGGTAGGGGACAGAGTACGCCAGCCAGGAGGACCCTGTTATACATAGGGACTAAGGGATGTGGGGAGAACCTGGCAGCCAGCGTCTACTTTGATAATACTAAATAGGCACCTCAGCTATTTGTCCTGGGTTTGAAACCTAACAATATGAATATTTTTACCTAATTATATATGCGTCTGTACTTTTCTTTCTATTTGGTGGCCACTGTCTATTTGTAAAATTTGCCAATATATTTATAATAAATTTAATAAACTAATTTCAAGGATAATAAATATCTTTCTTTCTTTCTTTCTTTTTGTTTTGTTTTGTTTTGTTTTTCAAGACAGGGTTTCTCTGTGTAGTTTTGGTGCCTGTCCTGGATCTCACTCTGTAGACCAGGCTGGTCTCGAACTCACAGAGATCCTCCTGCCTCTGCCTCCTGGGTGCTGGGAACAAAGGCATGTGCCACCACCACCCAGCGATTTTCCATTATTTTTACCATTAAACTATTTTGACTTGCCTGCTTGATATTACACATTCTTTAATTCATTTAACCTTGTGTTTAGACACATTAACTTTTTTCTAGTGTGGGGATGTGACAGTCAGCCCTAACCTGATGGCACTGTGTTACTGCCTACTTTATCCCAGTCAGTTAGTGACATTTCCCTCACAGTGTTCAATCCTGTGCAATAATTTACACATAACTCCCCTGTGGTGGCTAAAGAAACTTTAAACGGTACCAGACATCCCTTAGTGGCCATTGACTTTTGCCCTGGAATGCCTGTGAGATTCTAATGGACTGCAGGTGAGATAAGAATAGATAATGGTGTTCCTGTTTTTGTAAACTTTACTTATCACTGTGGGATTGGGATGATGTGGTCTTTTTATTACTGAACAGCAGGAAAGAGAAGCATCAGAGGGGAGGAAAGCAATTTTCTTGCCCAGCTGTGGATTCCGTAGATAATTGTAATGCACACCTTTGATGCTCACTTTGTAAACCCTTCTTTTAGCTCCTTATGACACAGTATGCTGTTTAGCTCTAAGGCTGCTGTCCTGCTAGCAGTAAGAATAAATTCATTTAATCTAAATTTGAATTGAGTCTAAGTCTTTAGTCTCTCTCAGTGGATCCTAACACTGCAACACTAGGAAGCATTCACGTAGATTATGAGCTACATTTGTATGGTAAAAAAATCAAATTGATTTTTACATCTAATCTGTGATATTTTTCTGGCAAGTCTGAGATGTGGACAGTCAAATAGACCCTTTAGACTTGAGGAATTACCTGAACAACATCTCACAACAACAAAATATTTCTTTGGTGATTTTGTTTAGAAATTCATACTATTGTCATAAATATGCAAATCTCGTTCCATTATAACATAAAAGTTTTACTATTTAATGCTTGAGTTATATCTAGACTTTAAGAAAAATTAAAAAAAAAACAAGATGTAATGTCTTAATTTACTCTCAACATCCCATGACCTTTGAGAATTAATACCGCTTGGGTTAATTCTCATTAACATTAATACTATGCACATGTTTGTTAGTACAAGTGACCATATATTATTATATGTTGTATTGCTGTGAATCCCACACAATAAAAGGCCATAGTTTGTGAGAAATACTGTGATAAAAAGCTTGGTAATATTTGGGTTTGCTTTTCAGATTAATATGTTTCAGATAAATATATTAGCCAAGGAAATGGACTCTCTTCTTATGTAACAATGGGCTGTCAAGGTTTAATGTGAGAACCAAAGTTAAATGCTGGAAGATATTTATGTTTTCACTCCTCTAAATAAGTTTTTTCCCATCTGCACCTGCACCAGATGTGCTTGATCACATGTAAGTGAGAGATGCATGGACAGGAAATATGTCAGGATGTATGCTTGTTCCTGACTGGGTGTAGGTGGGAGGTATGTAGGCAGGAAACATGTTAGGATGTATGTTTGCCCCTGATTGGACCTGATGTGAAATATGATGGCCTTGTAGAGTTGCCTTTTTAAGCCTCTGCAAGGCATGACTTGTAGCCATTTTCCAGAAATGCAGAGATGTACCTGGCCAGAGCCCTTCCACCTGGCCAGTATTCAATTGAAATTTGCTTCAATTTTGACTTTAAATTGTGGTTTTGTCCAATGCAATTAACATTTTCTGGAGGCCTTCAGCAAGACTCAGACCATCCACCCAATTCTAAAACCATATTTTTATTCTAGAACTCTGGGGCTGAGGGGCTGCTTCAGGAGGTACATGCCTTGAGATATTCCATAGAGTCAAGGAAGCCTTTAGTTTGTAGACTATTGGGGTGAACTTCCTTGCTTAAAAAAGTAACAAGCATCTATGGAGGCCTTCTGGTGAGTCATAGTCTGGTTCTAGTCTTTTGGATCCCTATCTGAGATGCGGAAGGGGTTCAATGGGACCTCAATATTTTCCTGTCCAGGGCAAATAGCAAGAAGTCACTCTCCCATCTGGTTCTGGTTGGTTGGAAAGTTGTGTCTGCCTGTTTTGTTGTAGTTTTGCCTGTCTGTGTTTTCTGGTGTGCCTGTAAGAGTTGTTGCAAACGTGGAGCTGAGACAGAGATGCATTGGGTATGTTTGCTGTCTCTGCTGTCTCCAGCCACCACCCACCACTGCTGCCGTAGCTTATGGTGCAGGGTTGGATATGTTTGCTGTCTCTGCTGTCTCTGCTGTCTCCAGCCACCACCCACCACTGCTGCCGTAGCTTATGGCCCAGGCTCAGAATTTATCTCTAAACTCTCTGGTCACTGGATTCAGGTTAGCAGGAGTTCAGATGTCTTTTGGGTATGGGTAGTGAAAGACCCTAACCCTTCAGGCTTACACCCCCAAACCCCAGGAAATGAGAAACTAAAAATCTAGTTCCAAGGGCAAGCTGACTCAATCATTACTCAATCACCCCTGCCACAATGTAACAATGTAAAGAGATTTCTATTAAGAGATGTGCTCAACTGTGACTGGGAGAGTTGCAAATGTTCTAGGAAGGACCACTGTGACCTTTGTGTAAACTCCACTCCCACCCTGATACCCCCCTTGAGGTTTCAGGAAGAATGTACACGGGGACGTGACTGTACCCGCTCTGTGATCACTCTGTGATCAGACCATGATCTTATGAAATTAGCCTCTAGACATAAATCAATCGAAACAAAATTGTATGGGAATTGTAATCTCGTGGTTTTTGTGGGTTTTTCCTTTAAAAGCACCCATGTGGCTACAGTAAGATGCGACTCTTGCTCTTTGGAGCTGAGTTAGCCCATCTGTACAGTTGCTTCTTCAATAAACCTCATGCTGTTGCATCAACTGGACCGGAGTCTGGGTTCTTGGGGTGCCCACTTGAGACCCTAAACTTTGGGGTCTAACAGGTAGCATTAAAGTTGTTTTGTGCTGTTCTCTTTTACTGGGAAGCTGGCTCTAGAGTTGGGTTATTGCTCTTCCTTCTCTAGGCCCAAGCATATTTAGGAGTTTCCTCCATCCTGTGTCAGTTGAGCCACCTGATGCTGTGACAGGAAAAGAAAGCAAAACAGAACAGCCAAAAATTAGACTTGGTTTATGTGAACATTCTGTAACCTCAAGATTTATAAGCTTATTTTATTGAATATAGTTAAAAATCTTTGAAAAATTTTTATTTAAAACTGTAACACTGGGGTTTGGTAGTTAAAAATCTATGAATAGGTAATATTAGAGGAACCATGAAGCATGATTCCATTTTGGGATATAAGCAACACATAGCTTGCTACCATCTTTAGGCAGCCATGTGGCTCATAATTCATCTTTTCTAGGGTTGGAGAGGGTGGATATCATGTGACTTCACCACCATTTTTGGATAGCCATGTGGCTGGCAGCCATCTAGGGTTAGAGAAGATAGATGTCATGTGACTTCATTGTCATCATGATTAAAGGTGAGCACATGACATGGCCCTACCAAGAAGGCAACAGCAGGTCTGCAAGATATTTTGGATTAGGATGGATTTTTATATGATAATTCATGTCCTGTCCTGAAACAAGGTTCATGAAAGATAGGATTTAAAAACAATGCTTGTTTAAAGTCTTAAAGCAGTACCTCCAGGCCTTCATATGCAAGAATGCACCTTGTGCTAGCAGTCAAACTTTGTAACATAAGAGTCACTTAGGTAGTATTAGTTTTAAAGACATGAAGGAGTCATGGAGAATAGATGAGGCTTGCCAGTGTGTGACAGGGGTGGAATTTCTAAAGAAAGCCCAGTTGCACTGTGGGACCCTAGCAGTTTTGGAGATGCCCATACCATGTGATAGACAACAGAACTGCCAGATTCAATGAAATGGAACTAGATTGGATCTAGAAGTCAGGATATGTATATGCTGCCAAGGATGAGGTCAAAGATGTAATCTAAGCTCCTTGGGAAAGCCCAAAGGATTACACAGGCATCCCAGATATTGAGCATTGAATTGCTTATATTGTTGGAGCCTGATTTTGCCTTCTGCAGATTGTGATTATATCCTGTACCTTCCCTCTTGAAGTTAAAAAAAAGTACTTTTTTTTATATATATTATAGGAGCTCATAGTTAAGCAATTTTAAGCTTTTAAAAAATGTAGTTTTGGCCAGGCGGTGGTGGCACACGCCTTTAATCCAAGCACTCGGGAGGCAGAGGCAGGCGGAGCTCTGTGAGTTTGAGGCCAGCCCGGTCTACAGAGTGAGATCCAGGAAAGGCACAAAGCTTACACAGAGAAATCCTGTCTCAAAAAACAAACAAACAAAAAATGTAGTTTTGGAGAGTAAATTTTGGAGTTTTACAGAAAATTTAAACAAAAATAACTGGGTATTTTTTAAGGAACAACTTTTAAAATATTTAAATTTATAAGGCTATGGGACATTTTAAGTTCATTTGTAAGATTATTTAACTAATTTCTCTTCTTTTCAAAGTTTTTGGTTTGTTTGTTTGTTTTGTTTTTCAAGACAGTTTTCTCTGTGTAACAGCCCTGGCTGTCCTGGAACTCACTCTGTAGACCAGTTTGAGACCAGGATCTCGAACTCACAGAGATCTACCTGCCTCTGCCTCCTTAGTGCTGAGATCAAAGGCATATGCCATCACCACCTGGCTCTAAATATTTATATTTAGTATTTTAATTTATGTGTAGGGGGTATGTGTCTGTATGTATATGTCACATCAGTGCAGATGCCCACAAAGGCCAGAAGAGAGTGTCAGAGGCTCTGGAGAAGAGGTACAGGCAGCTGTGAACAGCCTGACATGGATGCTGGAAAATAAACTCTTATGTAAGAGTCCTCTGTAAAAGCAGTTAATTGTGCTTAACTGCTGATCCACCTCTCTAGCCCCTCCCTTCTTGGCCATAAGTTCAATATGAGCAGGAAATAAATTTATATCCAAATTAAAAAATGTTTTATATTATTAATATGTCATCTTAAATAAATAAAATAAATAAATAAATAAATAAATAAATAAATAAATAAATAAATAAATAAATAAATAAAAAGGCTAAAGAGGTAGGGCCACAGCTATGAGCACCAAACACTGAACAGCAGAAACTAGGATATTCCTATTATGATGCAGCAAGACAATGACCTAAGCAGTCTGGCAAAGGGCTTGGAGCAGCAGTTCTTAACCTGTGAGTCCTGACCCTTTCAGGGTTAAAATTCCTTTTCACAGGGATAGCCTAGGACCTCCTGCATGTTGGATGTTTGTAATGCAACTCATAACAGGGGCAAAATTGCACCTGTGAAATAGCAACAAGAATGATTTTCTGGTTGAGGGGTTGCCACAACATGGGGAACTGTATTGAAGGATCACAGCATTAGGAAGATTGAGAACCACTGACTTAGAGAATGTCTCTGCTTCCGTAAGGTCTATCCAGGCTTAAGAATGTATGTCTATACTCCTAGTCTTTGTGAGCTTTATTAAACTTTAGCTATTTTGATAAACTGAGTTCTGTAAGTAATTTTTTTTTAAGTCTCAAACTTAATAATGATAAAACCACAAAATCCTAATCTTATAAAAGCTTATAATTGTAAACTGTTAAAGATGATTAGGACACACAAGTTAATGGTCAGTCACCTTATAAATGATCAAATTCTTTAATGTTTTCAGAACTACTTGTAGTCATGTTAAGTACTAATGTAATTAATTAAATGAAGAAATATTTATTTAGCCTCCTGTATGTATTTCCAAAGTTAAGCCTAAAGCAAGTAACTAAAAATAAAAAAAAGTTTGTTAGGTCAGATTGATAATAGTCCTCAAACTTGTCAGAAATCTGCTGAACATGACATTTAAAATGTTTAATGGAAAAAGCTTACTATGACAGAGACCTCCAAGTCTCCAGAGAAAATAATGGGGCACCGATGATTCCACCTGGATTGTGGTAACACTAACCACTTAGATAACTGCTCCAATACCTTGTCTGTGGCAATGACCCTGTCCAAACTGTGGACAATGGAGAGTTGATTATGCCACTTTGCCTATACAAGTAAGGTCAGTCCCCCAAATTCCTCCTCCACAGGAAATGTCTTTCAGGTCTCCTGGGCTTGGTGGATGAAGACTGATGCTGTCCTAGTATTTCTGCCCCCAATGCCATGGAGACCACAGGATCCTGGGATGACTGTCTAGGTAATGGACTATGGACTAGTCTCTGTCATTTTAATTGACACATAAGCCATTTGGATTATATTTCCTGCTCTAATTTTTCTTTCTTATATCTCTGACATTGACAGGTGGGATAACTGTAGCTTTGTCAGGTAGGCAGCAACAATCGGCTCCTTCCCCAAGGCTGCAGCCACCTTGTTAGTTCATCAGTCAGTTCATCTAAAGCTACTAGGTCTCTAGTTAAGAAAAGGCAGACAGGTTTGACTTGCTCACAGACTTCATATTAAAGGATAAACAGGTTTCAGGTATAACTTTGCACTACAGGAACATGCTTTGTAATAACTGCTGTCAGTAATAACTACTCATGTCTCTGGTAAATGATTAGATGGAAAAAAAATTTGCTCTGAGGCATATAAAGGTTTGAGTATATAAAAGCTTAAATAAGTTCTGAGGGTCTCAGAAAATGATTTAAGGTATATAAAATTAAATGCTTCAGATTTCTTTCCCTTTCCATGCCATTATTATACTAAGATTTCAAAGACGCAGAGTCTTAACATTGGTCAATGGAGTTCTGATAAGCTGGTAGAACACTGACTACTTGCACAAGCTCAAGATTTTAAATTTCCTTTGTTTGTTTTAGCATAGACTTAAAGGTGTTTTTCATTGGGCTAAAAACATATATCTTTCTCTTTCACAGAAAAAAAAGTTTATGCCTTTTAACCCAAAGATATAGCTTTTATTATGACTCCAAGTTGTAAAACTGCTCCAGCTGTTTTTCAGTCATCTGTTAGCTGCTTTTTCTACAATGTGGATTTCAATACAATGATAATATCTAGAACTTTTATCTTTTTTTGTAAACTAAAAATTCATGTAAGCTTTAGGGAATTAAAGAAGTTATAAGACTGTTACAAGACTGTCATAAGACTGACCACCTGTCACAGATCAAATAGACTCCAGATAAATACAGCCTGCTTCCCTCCTGTCTATTCCTGTGGATGAGATCTCTTCTTGGTCTTGGGATTCTTCCCCTTCCCCAATGACTAGGGCTATGGGCCTAAAATTTCCACACTTAGGGTTTTCTTTTAAGTTCCTAAATCTTTAACTTCTATCCCTAGTCTATATTTGTCTCAGCATTTTTCCACTTAGCTGACAGACACCATCCAGGGATCACCTGCAGACTGCAAATTGCTGAGCATGGACGAAGCTAAAAGCTGATGCAAATCAGTTCAGCCAATATGATTGCTCCCTGTCTCTTCAGATGGATCAACTTATTATACTTCTGATAAATGTCCCATTGCCCAGCCTTTGACTAGCCTTTCATCCTTCCTGAGCCCTGACAAAGATGCCCTAGTTTCAGCTGGAACAGTAGTTACAGAAGAAAGTAAGTACATCATCCCTTGCCGCCCTCCCCTGAAAGGCTGAAATGCTAAATCAAAAGGAAACTCCCTGGCATAGCAGACAAAATGACTACCTATAATACCAACTGACACACCAGGAAAGTGGGCCTAGATTTATTTAACTGGTAGGTTCATAAAATAGTTCTACAATATAATATAATAGGATACTTGGCCTGCTTCATGCAGAAAAGAGGTATTACAAAGCTTTAAGAAAAAATGCTATTTTTATATAAACAATTTAGGATTATAGTTGGGCTGTAATCAAAGAAATATTACAAAGAGGAGACCTGAGATAAAATAAATTACTGGTGTCCCATCCATTTCCAGGCTCCTTCTAGATAGTAACTCTGATGTCAGCCATCACACAGGGCCTTTGGCCCTTCTACTTCTGCCAATTACTGTTGGCTCTTACATCATTAATATAATAACTAAATGATGATTCCTATCTGGGTACCATTAACCTGATGGTTATTATATCCAAATATAAACAAATGCCCATCATAGAGTCAAAGATTTGACACAGGATACAAATAATCAAATGGGGATAGTAAGTCCCAAGGGTCAGGTAACTGGAAATTCCAGGGAGTGGTCCTCACCAAAATCTTTCTTGGTTAGTATTTAATATTTAAATAAGGCTTGTATCAAATTTGGCTCAAAATGATAGAATTTTTTTTCTCTTTTGAATTTCAATGTTAACAGAAGAAAGCCATATTTTTTGTTGTTGTGACTCAGAATCACAAATGTTATGGCCACTTGGTGTTGTATGAACTCCTCAATCACAGTGTTTAGTACAGCCTGCAGCTCAAGCATTCCTCAACATTATTGTAACAATGGGGAAGCTATTGCATTTTTATAAATAACTCAGTGCAATATGGGTTTAACCAAGAGTTGATTGTTTCCTTCTTGGTCCAGTTACTCTTGTGAACTCTCTGGCATCTGTTAGATGGTTCCCTGATGAATTCCAAGTTGAGATCTTTTCTGAGAGGCAAATTTGTCTATTTTTCCCCTTTTGTTTTTCTTCAGCTATTACCTTGTCTTGACCCAAAACTCTTTTGTCAGTGCCCTCCTCAGGGCAGCCTTCACATCCTTGTTTCTCAAAGTATAGATGAATGGGTTGAGTGTAGGTGTAACAATGCCATAGAACAGAGCCATGATCTTGCCCCTATCATGAGAATAGCTTGAGGGAGGCTGGACATACATACTAATGGCTGTGAAGTAGAATAGGAAGACCACCAGCAGATGTGATGCACAGGTATTAAAGGCCTTCCAGCGACTTTCAGCAGAGCGGAGTTTCAGCACTGCCTGAGCAATGAACACATAGGTGCCCAGGATGAGGCTGAGTGGCACCAAGAGCAGCAAAGCTCCAAGAACATTGAGTTCGGCTTCATTCACGGTTGTATCAGTACAAGCTAGTTTCAAAAGGGCTGGGACTTCACAGAAGAAATGGTCTATTATCCTCTGTCCACACCTTGGGACTACCACAGTGAGAGTGGACTGCACAAGGGAGTTTGCAAAGCCACTAATCCAGGTCCCTGTGGCCATATGAATACACCGTCTCTGGCTCATGATGATGGGATAGTGAAGGGGCTTGCAAATTGCAGCAAAACGGTCAAAGGCCATGATGGCCAGAAGGATGCATTCAGTTGAGCCCAAGGCCAGGAAAATATAAAGCTGGGCCACACAGCCACCATAACTGATGGTCTTTTCTGGCCCTCTAAGGTTGACCAACATCTGTGGGACGGTGCTTGTAGTATAGCAGAGGTCCAGAAGAGAAAGGTTGGAGACAAAAAAGTACATGGGGCTGTCAAGCTGGGGGTCTAGTCGGGAAACTAGGATAATGGAGATATTACCGAATAAGGCAAAGATGTAGGCCACTAGAAAAATTACAAAGAGAGGTGTCTCCAGCCAAGGCCGGTCAGAAAATCCCAACAAGATGAAGTCATCTATCAAGCTCTGGTTGTTGGTCCACATATTAGTATTAGCAGGTAAAATTATAGCTACAACCTATATATATCCAATTTCAGAGATGGGCATCATTTAGTTAAGAGGAAACAACTGAGACATGCTAAGATAAAATTCCCATTTTCTTTCTTTACAATGTTGTGTAAACATAGTTGTAATATTGAAAGATCAGCCATGTACCCAGGGAATGTTGCTTAATTAATGACTGGTTAATTTAAGATAGCTCTTCTCTGAATTTTGGTATATTTAGTTTTAAAATGCTTCATCAGTTCTATCATTGGCGCTACATGACCTGGGCATTTAGAAGTGACAACGTAGTATAGATTAACACAAATTTAGAGAAGACAGAGCTTCCTCCAAACCACTTGACCTAGTGACAGCGTATAGAGTGCAATTAATCTGTGTCTTAGGCAGAGCTGAGGCACTTTGGCACATCCATCTTTCTCACAGTAAGAATGATGCCAGGAACCTCATGGACCTGGAACATTTCATAAAACCTGGGTGATAAGAAGATGGCGTGTCAGGACTTCTTTTGTTCTTTCCAAGCTCTAGTGCCCATCCTGTGAAGAAAAAGAAAGCATCACAGGGGAGGATGCAGAACATCTGAGCAAGCTCCCAGCACTTAAGGCCTAAGATATTTGTACGATGTGAATGTGCTGTTTAAAAATATCTATATAAACTTGGACTTTTAATCTTAAAGAAATATCAGAGTTTCAAATACTTATACCCTATGTAACCTGTGCATGAGTTTCTAATTTCTCTCTATTATCAGCACACAGAAATGTACACACTTCCCTTCTGCCTCCCATAGTCTGAGGTATGATTTACTAGTTTTACTATGTCCACCACCTCAGTTGCCTCATTCAAATCTTGCAATTCCTTTATACAATCATTTATGAAAAGTAACCTCAATGACCAATTTTTTCTCATTCTTGTCTTAAATTGTTTTGTTTGGATAGGAAACAACTAAATTGTTAAAGTGTTGCATGAATCTTAAAGGTACTTATTAATAAAATCAAACCTGAGACCAGTTTTTGGGGTGAACGCTGGAAGATCAGAGAAGCAGAGCAAGCCACAGTTTCCTCACCTCGACAGTTCCTCAGCTGATCCTGTTTCCTCAGACTGGAAGCTTCTGAGTCCTTATCCAAATGAATCTCAGCTGAATTGCTTCTCAAAAGCCTGAATGCTTAACCAGCCAAAAGCTTCTAGTTTCTGGTCTTCACACCTTACATATCTTTCTGCTTTCTGCCATCACTCCCTGGGATATAAGGCTCACTTTCTGAGATTAAAGGCGCGGTGAGTCACCATGCTTGGCTGTATCCTTGAACACACAGAGATTCAGGTAGATCTCTGCCTCTGGAATGCTAGGATTAAAGGCGTGTGCTACCACTGCCTATCCTCTATGTTTAATATTGTGGCTGTTCTGTTCTATGACCCCAGATAAGTTTATTAGCATGCACAATATTTCGGGGAACACAATACCACCACAGTAAAGGATTGCTACATAAGCCTGATAAGCCAAGTTTTATCATTAGAGCCTACATTATAAAAAAAGTAAAGCCATATGTGGTGGTGATGACCCACATCTGTAATCACAGTACTCATACAGTAAGATGGTAAGCAGAGACAGAGAACCTGCCAGAAGTTCCTGTGTGTACCAAAGCAGCAGAAAAAAAATGAAACCCTGCTTTAAAACAGGGTGGAAGAAAAGAAACAATTACAGAAGTTGTCTTCTAACCTCAACACACATGCCTTGACATGCATATACCTACACTTACATACAAATAATAAATAATATTTAAATTAATTTTTGTTTAAATCCCTATACTTGAATAAATTTGTCCTGCATTTCTTTCTGGTTATTTCATAAAAGGCATTTTTTCTTCCTCCATCAAATCTCGGTCATTCTGTTTACTAACTGTATTATTTCGAGGGGTCATTAACTATTTCATGCTTCAATATTCTCCTTCTTTAAAACAAGCATAGCTATACTTACATAAGTAAACACATTCAGCAAAATGATATAAATGGCAAGCCTACCTCAGTTTTGATTCTATACCAGTTATTTAATAGCTATGGATTCTTTATTTACCTGGTATAAGTTCCCAAACATACTGTGCTTGCCTTATACATACACTGCATAATTGGTATTGCACAATTAACAGATATCTATTAGGAAGCAGTAAACACTACAAAGGAAACAATTTAATGTGACTGCTAAGAAGTCAATTTCATATCTATTAACTAAATTTCTGACCCCCTTATTTTGTTGCATCCTATTATTACAATAAGACAATGGTAATCTTAACGGCTTTAGTTAGCCAGGCCTATTTTCTAAGTCTGTATTATTGATCTGTGAGTAGAATAAATGACAGTGAAGAATGGCATGGAGAGACTTTCTTCACAGCTTAACCTCAGAGGCCTTACATACAAGTCAGGTATGATGGCATACTCCTGTAATTCCAGCATTTGGTAGGCAAAAGCAGAAGGATTGCAAGCTTGAGGACAGCCTGGGTTACACATTGCATAATCATGTCTGAAAAATGAAGGAAAAAGACAAACATCATTAAATCTAAAACAGAGTTCAGTCATAACCCCAATGCCTTCATTTTGTTTATCATAATTATTTTGGTTCCCAAAAGTGATGATTCACTTTGAATTGTATTTTCCTGTATCACCTAATTGTCAATTGGACTAATTCTTATTGATCTATTCATTAAATCTGTAGTTATCAAGAAACACCAAAGCAGACACATGAAATTCAGATTAATGTTCCATGATATGTAGCTTTCCCACTGGTGTCCTGTTTTCATCTTGAAATTACACTGACTCATTAGGAAGTCAGTCTTGCCTTCATACCTAGTTGATCATTCATATCTCAGCACAGTAGTTTTCAGTGTCTCTTGATATCCAGACAATCATACTGAAAAGCAGCCTTAGACTCAGCATTTCATGAACTGATGGTTTGAAACCTGATGAAGTTGCACTGGGTCAGGCAGCACTTCTTCCCTTGATGCTTATGCTGATATCAAGCTGAACTGCTGCTATCCATGCTGGGAGGGTTACCATACTATAAAAGCATTTTAAAATAGTTTCTTCTTTATTATTTACTGATCATTTAGATTTTGTAATTGTCTTAAGATGAATTCCACTTTTATCACATACATCAAGATTATACTCATAAAAAGATTATATATTCATAATATAATATATATATGGAGTTTGGTTTTTGGACTATGTTTTCCTGACTAGAGTAATTGGTTGTTCTTGATGAGTAACTGTATGACTTTAGGGACAAGAGCTTGTATTAGACTATACACCTTATAATAGGTGTTTGTTGCATAATAGTTAAGTTAAAATTATCTGAAAAAAGTAACTATTAATTTTTTAAATATTCTTATACATGACATTACATTAGTGTCTTGATATTACTATTTCTTGTTATCTTTAACCTTAATGAATTTCATTGATATTCCATCTCACCTGATCCTAGAAAAACCTTTTACTTTTTTATTCCAAGGCTGAAGCATAATAAAACTATTTCATATTTTACTCAAAATTTTATCCTTCTACCTCTAATTATAAAAGTCATGTCACTAATTAGCCAGTAAATAATTTATTTTACTTGATAAGAATCAATGGGCTTTAAGTATATCACTTCATACCTTATATCGATTACACCAGTTAAAAAAAAACAAAACCAAAATTCTTGAATATGAACTCCATGTTGCTTTCACAACAATTGGAAATAAAAATCTATTTATTTTGTATATTAAAGACAGCCAGTTTATGATATATGATATAAACTGGAATGTAAGCAATAGAACAATATTAATAACTAATACAGTAAATTATTATGGAATTATTCCAGACATTTCCAGGTACTTATGACAATCTATGGAAAATTAAGCTAATTATTAAGATTTTCACTTTATAGACACTATTATTTTTCATCCCTCTAATTCCACTTTTCATTTTAAACTTGTCCCATTTAATTCCATTCTTCTTCCTCTTCTCATCCAGGGACTGTCTTTAGAAACAGTGTCTTAGAAAGATGCTATTTTCTTATATTATATTCCCAAAGAAATGGGACAGGTAGCATTTCCAGTTGAGCAGAGAATTATTATAAGAAAAGATTTTTTACTTGGCATTAACAAAAACCTTTATTTTTCTTTATACTCCTGACCCAAATTTTGCCTTGATTAACAAAGGAAGTTTTCTTTGGGGTTGCAGATTTAATCACGGACAGGTACTTCTCAGTATTCAAGTAACTTCTGTCCAGTTAGAATCCTTAAAAGAACAACTGCATAATGTTGCCTTTGTCCTGTATGGATGAGTTCTTTGAAAAGGCTGCATTCAGAATATCAGTTTTCAGGCACCTAAATTTCTATAATATTTTTCTAAACTGTAAAAGCCAAGAGTCTTTTACTGTGTTTCAGAGTGATTATCATACCATTTTCCCCAATCTTCACATTGTTCCATCATTTCTCTCCAAATAGTTACAGCTATTTATTTCTGTTTTTAAGTGATATTGCATTTCTGAGATAAATATGGGCTGTTTCCAATAAATTCAAATTATGTCTCTACTATAGGGAATAGTACAGTTATTATAGATGAATAACAGCATATTTCTTTACATTTTAAATACTTGATATACTCCTAAATATTGAAGATTTGTACAAACATAGAAGAAAAATGAATAGTGATAAAGGAATGCCAATTCTTAAATTCAGAAAGTAGAGTTGAGAGAAGTAAAGAGCAAATATTGGGAGGGAAAGAGATGTGTATGGAGACTACTGTTACATCTGACTTACAGAAGATTCTTAAATAAGTACCTGTCATATAGAAGCATAGAAAGAAATAGAATAAAATGGTAAAATGAGGGTGGCAATTAAGGCTAACTCAGGCAATCCAGTAGATTTGCTGTGAGAGGTCTATGGGGGAGGGGAATTGTTGCCTTTCTGATGTATAAGAAAATTATGGTATCTAGTCAAATTTATATAAATCAGAAGTAAAAATTGCTGCTGGTCCCCATGAGGGGAGAAATTAGATTTGCAAGACATATCTAATAAGTGTCATAAAAACATGTGAGAAGGAATGAACGGTCCAGAGATGGGAGTCTAAACTTAGTGTGTAAGCCAGGGACCTGTCTCCTATGTTTAGATTGTGCTGTGCTTACCACTTGCTACACTGGCTCAGATATATGCTAACAAGCCAATTTTACCTAGATACTGCTAAGATTTTTAACTTCTTGACTTGGCTATTATATGCTCTTATTGTAAATTGTCAGATTTAAACAACTTTTAAGTTAATGAAATGTTTGGCCTTTCAGTACTAAATAGATTTGTACACAATATCTCTATTTTAACACCCACAAACATTGAAATGCAAATGCACATATCAGATTTTCTATAAACCAAAATATATATAATCTACACACATATACTATCCTTCTCATGACCATATTTGATTGGTTCTTGCAATCAAATTCAGAAACCAATATTGAATGATGTTAGATTTTGAATTTCAATCTTAAAAGTGCTAAAAATTCTGTCTACATTTACTTAAATGTAGGTACAGTTTCTGAATGTAAATAACATGAGCAACCCTCACAACCCTCCTAATAAAAGTATGAGAAGGATCTGTGCATACTAAGATGCACATATCAGATTTTCTATAAACCAAAATATATATAATCTACACACGTATACTATCCTTCTCATGACCATATTTGATTGGTTCTTGCAATCAGCCTCCAAGTAAGTATTACCATTAATTTTTCAATTGAATAGAAGAAACAAGTACAAAGAAGTTACATTCACCACTTGTTCAAGTTTGTGCATATAAATTCAGAAACCAATATTGAATGATGTTAGATTTTGAATGCAGTATCGGTATATTTTTCATAATCCTTAAAATGAAAACATGGATGACTAGAGAGAATCAACTTCTCAATTTAAAGTGATTGTTTGATAGTTTTTGCAATCCCATTCCTGGGATCCAGGGCAAAGTTAAGCACTCCTTTGATTCACCTTCCCTTCTCAGATCCCTGCTGTGTTTTCCTGCTGCTGGGTCTATCGAGTTTGTGCATAGTTATCAGGAGTGAAGGAAGATGGGTCCGTGTCTCAAAGAGGTCATGCAGACCCAGTTGTGTCTGAATCTCTTCTTTCTGACCTATTAAAAGGCCAAATTTAAGTAGCCAACTCCAATTTATGCCCATGTTCCGGCCCCACGGATCAACAGGGAGCTTCCCCCCATTTCCTTAGTTGCATCCTGTTTTAAACCTCTGAGGTTCAGCATAATTATCACCACTGTTGCCAGCATGTCCAGAAGAAAAGAACCAGAGGGACCAGACAGAAAGAAAACCCCAGAAACAATCAAGAAAAATTTGAAAGCAAAACACGAACTTCAGAGTCAGCAACGAAGAAATCAAACCAACTTGAGTAAGACCTGGTCACAGGACTCACTAAGACAGCTTCTAGATTAGAACTAAAAATAGATAAAATTCCCTTAATATGTGCTTTCTGTTTTGAGAAACGCAGGGCAACTTCATACAGTTGTGTAATGTTTACAAAGTATAGCTATTGTAAAGAGAATTTCTGTTATATATAGGTTTGTGTGAACCTGGAGATTATCCATCTTTTAGGCAGAGTTTTCTATTGTTTCCACTTATAACATACATAGTACTCCTATTCTGGATCCTTATTTTCATTCTCTACTTATATATGCAACTTGAGTTGGTTACTTCTTTTCTGACTCTGTGAACTGAAGTTCATGTGAAGATTCATTATGTCACAATGTGGATCTCACATTGTCTGAAGGAAAATCACTTCCACAGAGTGTAGTTGTACCCATTTTACTTAAAATCTCTGGAAAAATACATGAATTAAGATCCTACATTCAAACATATTCCAAAATAATAAACGTTTTAATATAGGAATGAGATAATAGGCAAAAAATGTATCACTCAAAGATCTAAGATCACTAAAAAACTCTGAGGCCTTAAATGAGCTATATTTTTGACACATAAAAGATAAATTTCTGCAAAGATGAAGAGATGAATACCATAAAGTAAGGAGAAAAAAACAAAAAAGAGAAAAACTCCAAAAGAATATGTGAGGCATGTGAAAAACAGAGCTCAATAGATACATATTTGTTATGCACCCCAAATTTAATTGAAACAACCACAAATGACTAAGGCAAAGGGTTTCATATAACATTTAAATGTATAATAAAATGTTTATCCTTATGTGTAAAAAATATAATTAAAGTCGCATCACAGTTGGATAAAATTTTTACTTAAATTGGCAAAGAACAAAATATTTTATTTTGTATCAAGTTGGTTATATAATATCACCTGTATAAATCTTGGAAAATAGTTAGTTTAGAATTATATGTCATCTGCAAATATCACAAAAACAGACAGACATTCCCTCTGACACAGATTCCCACAGGTTCATGCAGAGGTGGGTGGACAAACATCTTCACTGTAATGTTGTTTTCATCAGCACAGAGTAAGACATGTCAAATGCTCACCAATCTTGAGATCATTCATTGCATATTTATAATGTAATGCATTTATTCCCTAAAAATAATAAAACAAGTTATAGATGCAAAATTGAAATTGTCTCTAAGGTACACACACACACACACACACACACACACACAACACCTCAAGATAGAATCACCTAAACAAACCAGTAATATATAATCATATTAAATCAATTATAAAGTCTCCCATCAAGAATAGTCAAGATCAATGAAGGTGTTTTTTTTCTTGTTCTGCCTACTCATGCCAGTGTCTGGGTCTTAGCTGTTACTCAAAAGTGAGACGATGCAGCCACAAAATGGACAGGAATATAGCACTTGCTGAATGAGGTTTCCTGAGGATGCCCAAGGCTTTACTGGAGTGAGACAAATGTCAGTATCCTTTTGGTCCTTTGTTCTAGATTTTCCACAAAGAACTGTTACAGGGTTTGTGTTCTGGGAGCAGAATGAGGAAACATTGAGGTAAAAGGCTGTATGCATCATCTAGGAGAGTCTTCTCTGTCATTATGTCAATCAAACTTAGCAGGGTGAGCATTGGAATTCCACAGGCTCCTGATCCTACCCTTTTAAGTGCAAGTTCTTGTTTCAAATGTGACATCACAGAAACGTCATTTGTGTGTGTGGACTATCCATCTTTTAGGCAGAGTTTTAAGTTGTGATTTTAGTCTCACTGTTCACTTTGCCTTCTAACATCATTTTTGCTTTTGTCCCCCTGGTTTTAGGGTCCTGTAGTGCCTGTTCCTTTATTCTTATCTGTGTCCCTTTGCCTGCCTTAATTATCTTTAAGCAATTAGCTGTCGTCCTCCACCCCTTTAAATGTAGGTGTTTCATTGTCTATTGTCCACTTTTCATCTTACAGAAATCTGCTGATATAGTCTCTGTGCTCAGCTCCTTTCTATCTCTAAATATTCTTTGTATTTACAGTATTTATTCATTGCAATATTTATATTCTTTTAAGAGAATGAAAATTATCACTTCTGTTTTGAATAGATCATGTTTGATCAAACCTTAATTTTAGCTACTCATGTGGATAACTATGAGGATGAAGCAATGAAACATTCAATAGAGGTTTGTGTAGTTATAGTTATGAAAATGTGAGGTGCCATATAGGGTCTATTTCTGATCATTATCATTAGAAGTCATGAACTTGACTTCTATTCTTTAGAGATGGTGTCCTCTGTTCCTCAGCACATTCAGAACATTCTTAACTAGAGCAAAGTTTTTGTCTGTTTATATGTATTTGTAGTTTTATCACCTTCACAGTAATATGGTCAATGGAAAACCCATCATTTACTAGTAATTTCTCAAACAACCTTACAGTAAACTTATTTAACTGTATATGTAGTTTGACTTAGGGCTGGAGAGATGGCTCAGCCGTTAAAGGCTAGGCTCACAACCAAAAATATATGTAGTTTGACTTAAGTTTCTTCTTGTTTCATAATATTTTTAATGGAGTATTATATATTAGTATGGGCAGTACAAGCATCTTTTAATTGTTTATAGTGACGTATTTACAATGGTTCTTAAGCTTTATTGATAAAGGATAAATTTTTGATATTTTGATTAGACATCTTTCTTCTCATGTTTTTATCTAAAAACAATTTTAAAAGGGAAAGGTCACAGGCTTATTTTCTTTTATATAAGCTTATTATTGATTGAGTTTTAACATGAGGAACTATGAATGGATACCAGAAAATTATAAACAGGTAACAGAAGATAATAGGAAAACATGTAACTCTTAAATATAAGAACTAGTTACGAGCAAAAGCATAAAATAGATAACTATACAGGTGAATACTGGATTGTGCTAGTATATTCTTTCAGGAATAAATTTAAATAAGGGCCACATGTGTTACAGCTATAATGAGAGAACATCTTCTTTGCTGGGAGGTGAACGAGGTGACTAAACACAGGAGATAATCCATACTGTTTGGTGAGAACGTCTTTTAGAGTTTGAGTTCATGTCAATGTAAGGAATACATCTTCTCCACACTCTGTAAATCAGAAATCATGGAAATCAAACCTCATGCTACAAATAAGTCACCAGCATTAGACTGCAGCTGAATCAAATAATCTCATCACAATAAAAAGTTTCATAAAAGTACACTTTACATAAATCAACTAACAAAGTCATTTTAGATGTCTAAACATAATGTGCTTGATTAATACAAGTGGATTGAGTAAGGTATCAATAATTACTAGTAACTGCTTGGATAGTTTAATCTCTGGAAAATATTAATATGTCCACCAAGGTGACTCTCCTTAACAGTATGAGTTTATTAGAAAAAAAACAGTTTATTAGTGATAAATGTTACTTACTGACTCCTTACTAGATGTTTTCTAACTACTTCAATACAGCATGAGGTTGGACTCATGTTAGCATGTGCTGCTATTTATCACCACACAGAGAGTATTCTGTCTTGGAATGATGCCTTCGATATCATTGCCATCATTAAAATCAAGTAGGACACACTGAACAAGGAGGGGCATATGAGAGAGTTTGGAGGGAGGAAAAGGAGGTGGGAGATGTAATTATATTATTATCTCACAAAAATAAAAGAAATAGTTTAGTAAAACTTAATTGTTGTAGCCCACTAGGTTTCCTAGTGTCTGTACCCAGCAGGATTGTGTAAGAGGTTGATTGGACCATGGGCCTGGGTACTAGGTGTTTGTAAGGGTCTACACTTGACTTAACTAGCAAAGGGGAGGTCTTTTGCTCCACCCCTTGGCATTGTTATAAATAGACCTTTGGAATAACGTTATGGGCCGGTGGCTAAGGATCCAGGTCCACCCGAGTTCATCCTGTATTTTCTTTGTTTTTCTCTCACCTCTTTATTTCTAAGTCTCTTATCCCTCATTCTTCAAGAGTCCCTGGGGTAAATAATGGTGGAGGCTGGTCCCCCACACTAAATGACAGAATAATCACATTTTTAAAAAAAATATGTTACAAAGAGGAAAGTTTCAAAAATTACCTCATTTTGGCCACATTTTCAAGTAACTTTTTTTTCATTCATATATGGATGCAAGTAGATAAATAACTACAAGCTGGGTAAGAAGTATTAGTTGATATTACTGAACATGATAAGACCAATAGATAGCAATATTATAATAATAAAAGAAATTTGAAAACATGCTTTATCATTTAGTATCAAATGTGTTTATCATTTAGTATCAAGTGCGTTGGCTGTCATAATGATGAACATTACTTTTTAATTCATAACAATGTGGATATGAAGAGTTGACTAAAATTTGTACAAGTTTTAAAAAAAAGGTAGTGGAGTTAAAAGTCTCAAGTCTGTAGCTTAACTTCCCCACTGTTTTCTACAATATTGATGGTGGGGTTTGCTGTAAAAGTGGGAACAGCTGCTTTCTCAGATTGTTAGAAGATCCGTGGGGAGGAACATGCTGTGGGGCATTATGGTTATGTTTGTGAGTTCATGTGCAAAAGAGAAATACAAGAAGGGAAGGGAGAATCTGGAGAGTATAAGAAACAGAACAATCATTGACTTTGAGGGGTATGGGGAAATGTTGCCTCTCCTGGGCCCCAGAGCATCCAGGGAAGAGACTGAGAAGAGAGTCCTGAGGCCAAGGCCAATGCAACACTAGCAAAGCTTAGAGTGAGCCTCAAAGGCCTAGAAGACTCCAGTGCAGGACTATATGACAATATGCTCAGGATCCCCTAGTCATAAAATTGCTGTCACCACGTGCTCTGCTTTGTTTGCACACTCGGGTGTTAAAGAGCCGTCCCAGAGCCCCTTTCACCTCCTTATTCCTCAGTGTGTAGATGAGCGGATTAAGGGTCGGGGTCATGACAGTATAGAAGAGAGAGATGAACTTCCCATGAGTGTGGGCAAATGAACTGTTTGGCTGGATATAGATGGCAGTGATGCTTCCATAGAAGAGGGACACCACCATCAAGTGGGATCCACATGTGCTCAGTGCTCTGCGCCAAGCCTGGGCTGACTTGATTTTTACAACTGCCTTGGCTATATGTCCGTATGATGTCAGTATCAGTGCTAAAGGTAAAAGCAGCAAGACCAATGAGGCCACAAAGAGCTGGACTTCATTGGCATGAATGTCCACACAGGCGAGCTTGATCATGGAGGGGACCTCACAGAAGAAATGGTGCAGCCACAGATGGCCACAACGGGAAAGCCAAAGAGTGACTGTTCCCTGGATGAGAGCATTTCCTATTCCACTGATCCAAGAAATCCCCGCTAGAGCCCGGCAAAGCTGTGGATTCATCACAGCTACATAGTGCAGAGGTTTGCAGACAGCAGCAAAGCGGTCGAAAGCCATTACTGCCAGGAGAATACATTCAGTAGATCCCAGAGTCAGAGAGACATAAAGCTGTACTGCACAGCCCACAGCCGTGATGGTCTTGGCTGGTCCTTTCAGGTTCCACAGCAGTTGGGGGACAATACTGGTGGTAAAACAGATGTCCACAAGGGAGAGGTGAGTAAGAAAAAAGTACATAGGGGTTTTGAGTTTAGGATCTATTGAAGAGATCAGAATAATTATTGTATTTCCTACCAGAGTGAGAAGATAGGAAATTAAGATAACTATGAAGAGTGTTCTTTCCAGCTCTGGCTGGTCTGAGAAACCCACCAGAATGAAGTCACCATTGACACTGCTGTTAATCATCCCTGTCACCTGGTGTAGGCAATGAGAAAAACAATATAAATTATGAGATAGTCACAATATCAATGACCATAAAATAATTTAAAAGGCTGACACTGAAGAAATTTGCAATGACTTATGGTTCAGGGTCCTTCAGAAGCTGAAGTAGATTTTGTTACAGAAAGAATACAAGTCTTAGAGAGGCTACTGTAGAAGTAGTCTTTGCCTGAGCAGTAGTTGTTAGGAGCTGAGACATTTGTCACAGAAGAGAATACATCAAAAGAATAAATGTATTTGATCCATTTATAATATAACAATTAATTCAAATTAAATAAATGTTAAGTGTCTTTAATGTTTAGTATAAATATTATTTTAAAAAATCTACTTTATTCAATTACAACCCTAAAACTAGTCATTTTTTTAGTTTAAAAAAATATGAACAATAGGTTCTGGAGATTACAAAGAGGACTTTTGAAGTAAAATATCAAACGTTTGTGTATGGATGAAGCTGTATTAACATTTATGTCAGGATTTTTAATTTTATGCATACGTGAGTTCAGAATTATGTCCCTTGTGGGAATCATTAGCTCATCCAGCCTACCAGCTACCTGCTTGTGGCAAATTGGATCAGACAGTGAGTTTACACAGCTCCCCTCCTCAGCTGTGTGGTGGTGGGTGGAGTTACTGGCTTTCTGCTTTTGTATGTTGAAAAAGAAGGTGAGTGAATCTGAATGTAGGGCATATTTCCTAATATAACCTGGGCTCCTCAGGCAGATGGAAGAGGCTGCTTCAGTGTGTATCTAACATTAATTTTTCCTCAAGACGATGAAAGGAACAACTTTAAGAAACTTGAAATATTTACAAATGTGAACTTCTAAGGTGAAGTCACTGCTTCCTTTTGTGCCCAAAGACTGTTATTATGCCCGTGTGTAATGCAATTGGTACCTGGTATCAGGACAACCACTCAGGCCTTAAAATTCTTCCTTAATTGCAATTTAATATTCTGTACTTGATTTATTTCAGAGAAAATTAATTGTGAAAGTAACATATGAAATAATTGTTAATTATTGATGAATTTCATTTATCATGTAAAACTGTTACAGAACTCAGTGAAAAATCAAGTCTGGGATGGTCAGGTAAGGGATCTAGACACCCAATAACCAAAAACCATATGAAGTACCTGAGTGATGACTGAAAACAGGGAGAGGGCTATACAGTGATAAAAAGAATATAGAAGAACTCCTAAGGAGCAAGCCAAGGCATGTATATGCTAATATCATGCATACATCTAGACATACATATATACACTGTTATTATATATGCATATACATAATATGTAATATATTGTATTAACTTATATTGAATGTAACATATATGGAATATATATGATCTAATTCTAATAAAGGCATTCACAGTTACATTCACATGCACCCATACAAACACAAACATGACTATCATTTTCCCACTTTGTTGCCATCAAAGGAAGGAAATGAAGGCAGACATACCACTCCTGCTCTATTCTAAGACACTCACAACACAGGTAGCCTTCAGAGAATGTGATAAGTCAAATTCACGTCCATAGACCAGTTCTCTATTTATTAGAATATGCTCATCTTGGGTTTTTAGAAGAATTGTTTTTCTTCCTGATGCACTCCTAATCACACATGAGCTTCATGCTCGCTTTTCACATAAGTGATCGAGCACCATGTGAAACCCAAGTATTGTTGAGAATCACACACATGTATAAACAAAACCAAATCATATGTAGTAGAAAACTAATTGACAGAAGATAATTTCCTTCACTTTTTCAAATGGATAATGTTGAAATAAAAGTGAAGTCTGAGCCTCAAAGCTCACAGTGTTATTACCTTGAATGGCAATCAGTGTCTCAGGCCCTGTGTTGATTCTAGGGCTACTATTTGAGGATGTAATTCTCTGAAGACCAGGAAATCAAAAGAGATTGTACAAGAATACAGGCCACTGTGCTGGAAATGTCCCAGGGACACAGATCTCTCATTACGGTAATTAACCTCATGCACTATTGCATCCAAAGCTGAACTTTCCAGAATGCTATTCAGAAAGAGATTCTGTTGCTTCTCTTATCTTTCAAAGTTATTTAAGTTTATGGATAAAAACAAATGTATTAACTTTTGCATTCATAACCCACTTATATAGAATTTTTAAAAATTTTCAGCTGTTTCCATGCTAAGTTTCCATCAGGAATTTATTTAGCATATGTATATGTACATGCTTACTGTGCAGATGACTTAAAATTCATCTGACTGTAACTAAATGCACTACTACATCCTTTCTTCATATCTACTCTGGCCATATTTGCTTATGTTCTACCAGGCCCTATGCAGCTATTGCTGTAAATTTAACCAGGTGTAAGCAAAATTATGTGTTGCTATTTTTGTCTCTGCATTGATTTGCCGGGGACCAGCCTCAGCAGTTTCGGGGGTCCGAAGGATGGGATACCTGGAAGGCGCAGTAACAACTCAGAGACAGTGCTCATGCAAGCTGACAGGTCACTTCCGGCTTCTGCAGTTGCTAAGTAGCTTCTCTGCTACAGCTTCTTTAGCTTCTCTAGCTTCTGCTTTTGCCCTGGTAACCTCAGTCTTTTATTATCATAAGTAAGGGGAAACAGAAAGAAAAAGGGGAAATCACCCAATACAAAATGTTCTCATGATTCCAAAGGTTATTCTTAGAAAATCACCAATATAATCTTCATCGTCTTTTACTAAACACAGGGACTATCCCAAACTTAACACCAAAGCAAGCATAATCGATTTTTATTATTAATGATTATACAATCTTCTGAGCACTTGACTCAGAGGCTAGCAACATGCAATTTCGCAAAAAAGGTAAAAATAAGAACAGTGGTTAGTATACCAGACAGCCATTTCCTTTTCACATAGCCTGCTCCAACTTCAAGACACCTGCAGCCACCTAAGTTCCTCCTCAGCCCTCTGCAAACAGCAAGCCCCATGACTGGTTGGCCACAATGACCTCAGACAAGAAATCTGTCCTTGCAAGTCAGCAACTTCTGTCCTATATCGCAACAATTCCAAGGAAGACCTGATCCAATTTTCAGAGCTTCCATGAAAGGAAGCTCACCTTTCCTGGCAGCTCTTTTTAATCTAGGAACCCAATAAAACTTGTAGCAATCACTCCAACCATTGCCACATTGTCTCCACATTCCTTCAGAAGGAATAAAAAATATCTGGATTAAAGTTGCCATCTCCTTTTCTTGGAGGAGGCCACTATTTTCCTCCTATTCTAGGTTCCCACACTTTTAGTTTGTCATCCCATCTATACGTTACTCCATCCACAGTCTTCAGCCAATACCCTTTAGGGTCTCAAGTTTTGCCCTTGGAATATCATCAGAAACTGAATTATTCATCAAGGCCAATTTGAGTCCAGTGTGTTGATACACATCATACTATGTGCTATAGTTGACCACACATTCAGTACAGTTTTTTTGTTTGTTTGTTTGTTTGTTTTTGGTTTTTCGAGACAGGGTTTCTCTGTGTAGCTTTGCGCCTTTCCTGGATCTCACTCTGTAGACCAGGCTGGCCTCGAACTCACAAAGATCCACCTGCCTCTGCCTCCCAAGTGCTGGGATTAAAGGCGTGCGCCACCACCACCCGGCCTCAGTACAGTTTATCCAAGCCTGAAAAGCTTCCCCAGGCTGCAGGTTCTTTCCCATGAACTGCATAACTGCCTTAACCCCAGCCTGGGTGATCATCTCTGTATAATTTCCTGTGAAATTTACTTCACTCCTTTCCTGTATAACAGAAATCACCATTGATCTAGGAACACAGAACATGAAGATGAGATAGAAGAAAAAGACTAGCATTACAAGAAGTATTTATATGGAGGAAGACATGACATGTGCACATCATAAAGCATGACCTTGCGACACATAGGCATTTCTGCCTTGGCCCTCTAGAGGCATGCTAAGCAGAAGATCTGGAGGGGAACGCACGGAGGGTTGATGGTCCACAATCTCGGGGTCCCCTTTTCTCCAATCTCTGCTGGCCGCATGTCAGCCATTTTGTATGCCGTCCCCGGCATTAATTCAACACTATCTTTATGAGAATCATTCATTTTGGCTCATGTTAACAGCAGAATACAACCTCCATCCCACACTAGATTTTGTTATTTTAATAAGTCATAAACCATTTATCTATAATGGTGCTAGTAGCTATTTTTGTATTTCTGAATTTTGTCTTTAATAAAGAATGTTGCTGTGGATATGTTTGCATGTATTTTGGGGGGAAATAAAACTTTAAGTATTTTGGTAATAGCTTTTGGCACTGGATTGTTTAGTCACAAAGCATGTATGCATCCAGAGTTGATGGATCTGTGAAAACTGGTGTATCATCCATTACACTCCACATTGACACTCTGCAGGCAGATACCCAGCATCTAGGTCACACTCAGTACTTTCTGCCCTTTTAATTTCAGTCATTTTGGTAGTATGAAAAAGGTATCACACTATAATCTTCATTTGTACTCCTCTGATGTTTAAGGAAGTTGACTAGCTGTTAATCCTGAAATGTCCCAGAGAAAAAACAGTTCTGCCATTTTGGCAAAATTAAAGCAAGCTTTTATTAAAATTTTAAATACTGACTGATGGAATTTGGTCAAGACCATCACCTAGAAACTTTCCAGGTGAGTGGCCCTGAGGCATGTGTTGTCTGAGGCTCATATGGACAAAACCTATTGGTTACCATACTTTCTCATAAGTCTTTGTTGTCTATCTAAAAGTATCAGAGATACTTTTATATTCATCCCTATGCAAAATCACCTCATCCCTACTTGATTCAAACAGATGTGAATGATGAGGAAGGAATTTCACCATTTAGTCTCCTTGAAAAATGTGATTCATGGATACCTAAGAGGACAAGGAAAACAGATATGAGGATATGGAGTAAAATAAGTGAATGAAGGCTCTTGCCCATTGTCTTTCTTCAAGTAGTTTCTATATCCTCTCACTGCACTATTTTTTTAAACAACAGGAATGTGTTTAGTTATCTAAAGCCATTGCCAATTCTGGGGCTTCAGAGTTGCCATCTAGATAATTACTAAGCAAGGTGACTGCCTGGGCTATTACCATTACCATGTTCTCATGCAAATCTAAAAAGAAAACTATTGTCACTAGATCTTGTAACTGTTTCTTCTTGGCATACTTCCAGCATGCATTTTAGTATTTCCATTAGTACCAAAGAAAATAAGGCGCATCTTTTTGTCAAAGTGGACCATTTCATAATTGAATCCAGATAGAATAGGCTAAGACTTAGAAAGTATTTGCATTCTAACTGGGATATTTGAGGGAAAATTAAACAATTTCCTTGAAAATGTTTCTTTGGGATGTGGGATGATTATTTCCATCAGATACTTAATCAAAGAGCTACAACCACTGGGGTATCCTAAAATTAAAATTTAGAAAATATATTTTTATGATTATGTTTCTTAATCCTTGCTAATCAATAGTTTAAGCTACAATTATTCAATCTATACAATTTGAAAAGATCATTGGATTGTTTAAAAAAGATCACCAATAGTGTGGATATCGCTCTGTATGCTGTGAATGTGTTGCTCTGATTGGTTAATAAATAAAGTGCTGATTGGCCAGTAGCCAGGCAGGAAGTATACGTGGGACAAAGAGAAAGGAAAATTCAGAGAACAGGAAGGCTGGGTCAGGAGATGCTGCCAGCCACTGCTGCCATGAGAAGCAAGATATAAAAGTACTGGTAAGCCACAAGCCACATGGCAATTTATAGATTAATAGAAATGAATGAATTTAAGATATAAGAACTAGATAGCAAGAAGCCTGCCATGGCCATACAGTTTATAAGTAATATAATTCTCTCTGTGTTTACTTGGGTCTGAATGGCTGTGGGCCTGGGTGGGACTGGAGAAAAGTCCAACTACACACCATCATTTCCTGAATGTTATTACTTCATCCACCTTCACTAATTAATTACATAATAAAAACAATATTGAGAGTCATATATAACTTCTCTGTTATAGAATACTATTTTAAAATGTGTTGCTTTTATGATGCATTTTTCAACTCTGTGAAGCTGTGTTACTTTGCCTGCCTAAAACACCTAATGGTCTAATAAAGAACTGGACAACCAATAGCAAGACAGGAAAAAGGATAGGTGGGGCTGGCAGGCAGAGAGAATATACAGAAGGAGAAATCTGGGAGAAGAGATCAAGGAATGAGAAAGGAAGGAGGAGGACTTCAGGGATCAGTCAACCAGCCACCCAGTTATACAGCCAGACATGGAGTAAGAAGGAAAGAAAAGGTATACAGGAATAGAGAAAGATAAAAGCCCCAAGGCAAAAGATAGATGGGATAATTTAAAGTTAAGAAAAGCTGGCTAGTAACAAGCCAAGCTAAGGTTGGGCATTTATAATTAAGAATAAGCCTCAGTGTGTGATTTATTTGGGAACTGGTGGCAGGCCACCAAAAGAGCAAAAACAATCAACAACACTGCTCCTGCTTAAAATTATGATTAATATTACTGTACCTGCTTCTAAAACCCTTGTCTTACATCTGTCTCAAAATCTTATTACATATATATATATATATATATATATATATATATATATATATATATATATAAATGTGTGTGTGTGTGTGTCCTGTGCATTTCACATAATCTTTGCCTGTAGTCATCATTTTTTTTTTCAGTTCACTGCTTGTCCACAGTGATCACACAGTTGATCTGTATATGACATCATTAGACAGCTTGGCACGTTTCATATGTTTTCAATATATAATTTTATTAATTCTTTGAGATTGCACACATTACATTTTGATCATACATTCAGTTTCCTTACATTCTTCTCATATCCACCCCCAAGTCCATACCCACCTAAGTTTGTGTCCACATGTTTTTAAAACACATATAGCCCATTTAATGCTGGCTGTATACTCTGGAGGTGTGTCACCATGAATTGGAGCATGTTTCACCTACAGGGTTCACATTCTTAAAGAAAACTAAATTTTCCACTCCTAGAAACTACCAATTATTTCTACTAAGATCAGAAATGAGACAAGGATTCCACTCTCTTGCTTCCTGTTCAATATAGTGTTTGAAATCTTAGCAAGATAAATAACACAAATGAAGGGCGTTAAAAGTATATATGTAAGAAAAGAAGAAGTCAAAGTATATTTATTTACAAATAATAGTATTTGACAAATAAAAGACTCTCAAAACTCTACTAGAAAACTCTTATAGCTGATCAACATTCACCCAAGTAGCTGTACACAAAATTAATGCACAAGAATTAGTATCCTTCCTCTATACAGATGAAAAATATACTGAGAAAGAAATCAGAAAAAAATACTATTCATAATAGTCTTAAGAATATCTTGGAATAAATATAAGAAAGTGAAAGATTTCTACAATGAAAAATTTAAGATACTGAAGAAAGAAATTGAAGAAGCTACCAGAAGATGTAAGACCTTCCATGCTCATGGATTGGTAGAGTTAGTATTCTGAAAACAGTCATTCTACCAAAAGCAATCTACAGATTCAGTGTAATCCCTGTCAATCACGTCTTTATATGAATCTAGCATATACATTTTATATTTGCTGTTTTCACAATTTGCAAATACCTCTTATTTCATGTAATGGGCCATTAAGTATTTTTTATTATTTTACATCTGTATTTTGCTTTTCTTTTTAACCATACTGCCAAAATAATTTATTTTGTTTGTTCTTTTCAATTGCTTATACTATTTGAATTTTTTTCTTACAGGAATAAAATCAGAATCATCAAGAAAGATGATTCAAAGAAAGAATGACAGTGTCCAATTTTAGTAGCCCAGCATGTTTCACCTTACCAGGCTTTTCTGACCAGCCCAAGCTGCACTCAGCTCTTCTTCTGGCCCTTTCTGTCATTGATATTGTGAAACTCACAGAAAACATAACGATCATACTTGTGTCATTTTTGAACTCCCAACTCTACACACCTATGTACCTCTTTCTCTCCAATTTCTCCTTCCTAGACCTATGTTTAATGACAAGTGTTGTCCCCCAGATGGTCTAAAATTTCAAGGACCCAAAGAAGACAATCAGTTATGCTGTCTGTGTGATCCATCTCTACCATTGCTCTGGGACTGGGCTGAAAGTGATAGCCTATGTCCCTGTCAATAATATCTGCTGACCCTTGTACTATGGGGTTGTTATGCAACCAAAATTTCTCTGGCAGCTGCCTGCCTTGGCCTGGATTTGTGGTTTTATGGTGTCCACAAATCAGACCACTCTAGTTTTCCAACTACCTCTGTGTGGCCATCATGGGGTGGATGATTTTTATATGTGAGGAGCCTGCCCTGGTGAAAATCACTTGAATGGATACAACATGCCTAGTAAATGATGTCACAGCATTCACAGTCCTCTAGGCAGTGATTCCTCTAGGGTTTATTCCATTCTCTTATTGCTTGCATTGTTAGGAATGTGAAAGTAAAGTCAATGGAGGGCAGGAAGAAAGCTTTTGGTGCTGTGGGTCCCATTTGATAGCCACGCTTTTTTTCTTTGGAACTGAAAGTTCTGTTTATATGCACTCCAGCAAGTACATGCAAGTACAGAAAGTTTCTCACTCTTATATATTGTAGTGATACCCTCATTTAATTCTACAATCTTCTCCTTAAGAAATAAAGAATTAAAATGGGCAGTAAAAAGGTAGGGGATCAGAGACCCAAGTTAGGGAGAAATAAGACAGTCTCACATTATGTGACAGGCTTTGGGGATTGGTAGGCATTATATAACTATGCCTTTTATTTTCATTTATAGTAGGAATAGTCAAAACTGCTAAATAAAAGTAGGCAGAAAATGAAAGACATACCATGATAGAGGGAGACACCATGGGGATAGAGAGAAACTGGGTACTAGGGAAGTTCCCAAAAATCTACAAAGATGACCTTACCTTAGACTACTAGCTATAGTGGAGAGGGTGCCTGAACTAGCCTACCCTGGTAATCAGATTAGTGAATACCCTAACTGTCATCATAGAGCCTTCACCCAGTATCTGATGGAAGCAGATGCAGAGATCCATAGCCAAACACCAGGCCAAGCTCCAGGAGGCCAGTCAAAGAGAGAGAAGAGGGATTCTATGAGCAAGGGGCATCAAGATCATGATGGGGAAATCTACTAAGACTACCAAACCAAACTAGTGGCAACTCATGAACTGTGGACCAACAGCTGTGGAGCCTCCATGAGACTGGACCAGGCCCTCTGCATGGGTGAGACAGTTGTGTAGCTTGATCTGCTTAAGAGGCCCCCTGACAGTAGGATCAGGATCCATCCCTGGTGCATGAGCTGGCTTTTTGGCGCCCACTGCTTATGGTGGGACAACTTACACTGCCTTGGTGCAGGGGGAGGGGCTTGGACCTGCCTCAACTGAGTGTATCAGGTTCTGCTGACACCCCACGGGAAGCCTTGCCTTGGAGGAGGTGGAAATGAAGGTTGGGATGGCTGTGGAGAAGGCTAGGGAGTGAGAGGAGGGAGGGGAAAGGATCTGTGGTTCATGTGTAAAGTGAATAGAAAATTGCTTAATAAAGAATAAAATAAAAAAACAAAATCACAAAAAAATAGGCAGAAAGTTTTAATAACATCTCAATACTAGCCACTTTAAATTCTTTTATTTCCTTTCTGGACATGTTATATCATCTCTTTTAAGGTTCTTCTTAAAATTATATGAAGAAATTAAAGCTGGTATGTATTCACATTCATAAATCATGACTATTGCTCTAATGACTGACAGATGACATGTCTGTCAGGTGACAAACTGATTTTCTTGTCATAGAAATAAATTTTCAACTTCATTGAAGGACAGTTTTAATCACAGGTACAGAAGTTTTTAGATCACCTGAGAATGCTTCCTACTGCTACTATGGTCATGTACATGGTAGTACTCTAGGAAGTGCGTTTTCTCTTTACCTTTATTTTTATTTTATTAAGAAATTTTTATTCATTTTATGTACCGATCACAGATTCCTCTCTTCCCTCCTCCTGCCCCGCCAACCCCCCACAAACTACCCACAATTCACTCCTACAAGAAGGTAAGGCCTCTCATGGGGGGTCAGCAGAGCCTGGTACATTCAGTAGAGGCAGATGCAAACCCCTCTCTCGGCCTCAAGGCTGTGAGAGGTATCCCACCATAGGCAGTGGGCTCCAAAAAGCCAGCTCATGCACCAGGGATGGATCCTGATCCTACTGCCAGGGGCCCCTTAAGCAGATCAAGCTACACAACTATATTGCTTATGCAGAGGGCCTAGTCCAGTCCCATGGAGGCTCCACAGCTATTGGTCTAAATTTCATGAATTCTCACTAGTGTGGTTTGGTTGTCTTAGTAGGTTTCCCCATCATGATCTTGATGCCCCTTGCTCATAGAATCCTTCTTCTCTCTCTTTGACTGGACTCCTGAAGCTCAGCCTGATGTATGTTTGGCTGTGGATCTCTGCATCTGCTTCCATCAGTTACTGGAGAAAGGCTCGATGATGACAGGGTATTCACCAATCTGACTACTGGGGTAAGCCAGTCAAATGTTAAGTAAGATCTACTAGAAAGCCTCCACTAACGATCTTATTTGAAATGTCTATCCTTATCTTTTTCATAAGGGGCTTCTGGGCTAGATACACTCATGCATTTTCTGATCAATCAGTCTCAGAAGAGGCTGAGAAGGAGATGAGTCTTCATTCAGAATAAAGAAAAGAAGATGTAGGTAAGGTAACAGATAACTCCTTGAGGAGTCCTTTGTAAATCTGAAACAGCTGTTTTCATCAAGCTTTGCATCTAAATATTGACTCTACAACAAAATACATGCATGCAAATTCAAGCATTGTCACTAATTTTCAATGTGTAAAAGTTTTCAAAAAATAGAGCTTTAAAAACAATAAAATTGCATATTTGTTATTTACATAACACATTACTTTATGATTTAACTTAACAGAATGTGTAAGATGATTTTTCCTCATGTTGAATGTAAAGATTGCATCTCTTCTAATAATCTGTGTAGTGATTTGGGCCCCTTTGAAAATTTAAAATATTCACATTTTTGCCTAAATATTCACAATATTTTCTTACAAAATACTTCCTTATTGACTTTACATATATACATAATGTTATTTCCTAAATACTGATTTTTTTAAAATGCTTTTAGCAGAAATTAATACAAAAGGATCACTTAAGTGCAGATAATTAACTCTACATGAATGTAAGAGGCAGTTGTGTAGGTATTTAAAATTAAATTATCACATTGGAGAACAAAAGTGGTCTATGCAGAATATAAATCAGCTTAGGCACTATATCTATAAAAATGGCATTTCTTGGAGGTGGAGAAATGGCTCAGTGATTAAAAGCACAGGCTGCTTTTCCAGAGGACCTGGGACCAATTCCCCACTCCCATGTGATGGCTCACAATTGTCTGTAACTTTAGTCCCAGGGGATCTGACACCCTCTTCTGGCCTCCTGGGCACCAGGCATGCATGTGGTGTGCAGGCAAAACACTCTTACATATAAAACAAAACGTATTTTAAAAAAATGGCACTTCTTGGTTGACATAATTTGGTTTATGTTAATATTATAGGGATAATCACATACAAATAAACATTTTATTGATATGTTAGGACAACCAAATACATGAAAAGTGATGATTACCTTAATCACTTAAAATCTATTAATCTTAAAAACTTAATAAATTAATAATAGTATACCCACATAAGCTGAAAAATTAATACTTTCCCCATATTTGTTATGTTTTGTGAGTATTGCAGCTTCTGGTTAGATTGTTGTTGTTTTCTAAAGGCTTCCTTTTGCAGGCATTATTCCATAAACTCATGCAGAATACGTGCAACCTAGAAGCTCAGGATCCTTCCTATTGTCTCTCTTCAGATGAATCCAGACACTTTGTTAATTGCTTTTGTTCTTCTCTGTTCGTTTTTCTCCACACATTTTACAAGGATATTTTTGCTCTTAGAGTGCTTTATTCCATATTCACATGAATCTTCTTGGTAAAAATCTAACATTTACTTTTCTTATTTATAACATGCAATGGTATGTTGAGTTACAAGGAGTTCTTCTAGTTTTAAGCTGGTATCTGGAGGATTCTTCATTTTTGAAGATCACCTGTTCCCTTGATGTCTGCAATATCAACGCTGTTGTAGATTTAAAAATTCATGGCCAAATGAACAGCTGCAGGCTTTTTAGGCATATTTTCACATACTAAACATACCTTATAATTACTTGAGGATACCATTTTGTTATGCTGTCTTGATTTTTTTTAAAGGAATTAAACTGTGTAAGAAAGTCAGACTCAATTTACAGAAAACAGTACTGTTGTTTTATGTCATACCACAATTCCCAAATTTTATATTCTATAATCTATAATACTAATTCTCAAAATTAGAAAATTGGAAAAAGTACAATACTACAAGCCCCATGAGATGTTGACCTAATAATTATAACTACAGCAATGTTTCTACTCCTGTATATCTTCAATTCCAGGTTACAATCCAGAGTTCAAGTTGGCATTAGTTATTATATATCTTAATCTATTCCAGTCTGTGATAGTTCATTAGTATTTTTATCTTCTGTGACCAAGCCTTTGAAGAGAAATCATCAGTTATTTTGCTAGAATGTCTCTGAATTTGGGTTTGTCTAGTGATTTCTCTTTTTTTAGGCTGAGATTATGCATATTTACCATAAATACCACAAAGTTGCTTCCTGCTTTGCATATCTAAGTTCAGCATTAGGGAGGGTGCATGGCATCTTGATAACTTGGATAAGAAGCTCCTTTCAGTATGCAATGAAATTATTTTAAATAGCTTCCTTTTGTATTTCCTTTTAAAGTGTTTTCCTTATGTAATAGAAGTCATAGGAGCAATACTTAGAGACTATAGAGATATTCTGTGTCTCTTCAAAACTTTTGGCATTGATTTTAGCACCTCGTTGAATTTTTTTTCAACACTTCTGCCTTAATGTTCTTACTGCATGGAAATAGGCTCAGAACACTGGATCTGAAGCATGGGTAAATATTACCTTTCTGCATTGGTGAATCATGTCTGCAACAGTTAGTACTGCAGTTTCAGTGCGATGGTTAGTTTTTTATTTCTTCCAAACTTTATGCACACTTAATTGGAATTTTATTTTTGTTTTGCTATGCACATAGAGACTTAAGATACTCATTTTGTTTTGTGGATTATAACAACTTCTACCATTAATTGTTTTGTGGCTCAAATTTTGCTGCTTCAACTTCGGCCATTGAAGTTCTTTCATGTTGGCTCCTGTGTCTTCAGCATGCTGCATCTTGTCTCCAACTTTGTGTGTGTGTGTGTGTGTGTGTGTGTGTGTGTGTGTGTGTGTGTGTGTGTTTCATGATTTCCAAAGATTTTTTTGTCTTGTCTTTGAAATTAACCTACCACTTCTCCAAGGAGTTCTGGTTTCTTTTCTTAGGGAATGAAAACCAGAATCCAGTTATCTAACACTTGCTTATCTTTTACATTAGTCTTCCATCACTTGTACATCCAATTCACACAGACAGAATGCACAGGTGGAATGCTGACTAGTCCTACTCAACAGCTATTTCAGTCTTTTTCTTTATCTTTTCAATACTTATATATGACATAAATGTATATATTTTATATGTGTGTTCATCTGAAACTGTGATGTTGAGAATCACCTGGATGGGGTTCTTTTCTTCTACTCAGCTAGGAATCATATAGGAGAGGAGACGTTACTCCTCTGTTCACAATTCCAGGCCCTGCATGCCCAAAACCTGGAGTGTGGACTGAGATAATGGTGCACAGATCAAATGTTAATACGTCACAGCCCTGAGAACTAGCTGTTTTAATCCAATGCAATGGGTTTACAAGTGCTGAGTAACAGAATTGTAGCATAACAAGCTAAGTTCACTTAGAAGGAACTTGTTATACGATCTCCAAATGTATGAGTCAAGATTTATCTGCCCGTATGTAAATTTAAAAATTTTAGAAAATCTTACAACTATATCAGTGAATTTTAGTTTATTTTGTTTCTTCTCCTGTAATATCACTAATATTTCTTTAAAAACATTTACATAACAGAACATGTTGACAACTGTTTCTTATACTTTTTCTTTAATTGTTTGTAGCATATAGTTTCAAAAGTTCAGAGTTTGCTTTATTGGGATGTTTACATATTTTGTAAACAAAATTCACAAAAGAACTACTTAATTCTAGATTATATGCCTATAATTATATGCAAAGAATTTAGAGACTTTATGAGAGAAAATACCCTGCTTCTTAGAGTTACTAAGGAATTGTCATGTTGTGAGAACCTGTTTAAGGGCAGAAATCACAGGTGTATCAGGGGCTGGGCAGTGGTGGAGAACATATACAGAGAATTTTTCAAGACTTCTGAGATGGCATCAGGTGATTTAAACTCTGTCTAGACCAAAATATTTAAGTAAATGGACTAACTTACTAAAATTCTTTAGTAACAAACGTTTTCCCAGTATTTGCAATTAAAAACAGTGTTGAGTAAAGAGAATACTCTTAAAACAAAATGATGGTTATTAAAGATTCTTATAAGAGAGCCAGGAAGAGTACACCAGTTTTTGTTTGTTTACTTGGGCAGGCTATGCATCTTTTCTTAAAAAGAAACTCTTCAGGATTCTTGGTTACTTCAGTTACCTTTTCATTGTCAAGTCTTTCTGAGGCCCAGAGTTCTCCTCAGGGCTGCTTTGACTTCCTTGTTCCTTAAACTATAGATGATGGGGTTCAGCATGGATGTCACCGCTGTGTAGAAGAGGGCCAAGAGTTTATCCATTCCTGGTGAGTGGCTAGCTTTGGGCCTCAAGTAGGTGGCAGATGTTGAGCCATAGAAGAGTGTGACTACAAGTAGGTGGGAGGAACAGGTGGAGAGAGCTTTATGGCGCCCCTCAGGTGAAGGCATCACCAGCACTGCAACCAGAATTCTGACATAGGAAGAAATGATCAGTAAAAATGGGCTGAATATGCAGAGAACTGCTGCCACAAAGATGGCAGCCTCATTTTGGGATGTATCTCCACAGGCAAGTTCCAGGAGAGGTGGAAGGTCACAGAAGAAGTGGTCTATCTCACAAGGTCCACAGAAGTTCAAAGAAAAAATAAAATTGGTCTGTCCCAATCCTACTATGCATCCCATTCCCCATGAAACCATTGCCAAATGGGCACATACTCCACGACTCATTCGGGTTACATAATGGAGTGGAGAGCAAATGGCCATGTAACGGTCAAAAGCCATGGCTGCCAACAGGCAACACTCAGTTATACCAAAGAATATGAAGAAAAACATCTGTGTGGCACAACCCTCCCGAGAAATCCCTCGAGCCTCACTCAGAAGGCTCTGCAGCATCTTGGGTATGACAGAGGAAGTGTAGCCAATCTCCAGGAGAGACAAGTTGGCCAGGAAAAAGTACATGGGGGTGTGCAGGGATGGACTGGTACAGATGGCAAGGGCTATGAGTGCATTGCCTGTCAGCGACACTAAGAACATGAGGAGGATGATGGTAAACAGGAGGAAGCACTCTCCAGGGACCTCAGAGAACTTGGCAAATGCAAAGCGTTTGACAGACAAGCTGTTCTCCTGCCACAGAGAGCAATTGACAGTCATCTCCTGGAAGAGAGAACAGCAAGTCATCAGAAGGATTCCTGCAGATGAGGGAAATTATTCTCTCTCTCTCTCTCTCTTTCTCTCTCTCTCTCTCTCTCTCTCTGTCTCTCTCTCTGTCTCTCTCTCTGTCTCTCTCTGTCTCTGTCTCTCTGTCTCTGTCTCTGTCTCTCTCTCTCTCGCTCGCTCTCTCACTCTCTCTCTCTCACTCTCTCTCTGGCTCTCTGTCTCTGTCTCTGTCTCTGTCTCTCTCTGTCTGTCTCTGTCTCTGTCTCTGTCTCTCTCTCTGTCTCTCTGTCTCTCTCTCTGTCTCTCTGTCTCTCTCTCTGTCTCTCTGTCTCTCTCTGTCTCTGTCTCTCTCTCTCTCTTGCTCTCTCTCTCACTCTCTCTGTCTCTCTGTCTCTGGCTCTCTGTCTCTCTCTGTCTCTGTCTGTCTCTGTCTCTCTCTGTCTCTCTCTGTCTCTCTCTGTCTCTCTCTGTCTCTCTCTGTCTCTCTCTCTCTCTCTCTCTCTCTCTCTCGTGTAATGTATGTACATACATGCACTTACACATTTCAGATGCCAATTTCAAATATTTTTCATGGTTAATCTCCACCACATTTTTTTTGAAACAAGCCTTGTTACATAACCTGGAGATACTTGTTTTTGCTAGACTGAGTTGTGCTTTTGCCTCTCATACCCTTAGTATTGGAATTACATATGTATGCTGGATTGCTCAGTTTTTCATGGGCAGTGGGGGTCCAAACTCAGCTCCTCACAATTGTACAGCAAGCACACCACTCACTGAATCATTTCTCCAGCACCACATTTTATTAATTTTAGATCCTCAATTAAATTAGAAATTTGTTAGGTGAAAATTTTTAAAAAGTCAGAAATTGCCACTTACCCTCACAAGTTTTTCAAATCAAATCCTTTCCCTATTCACACTACCAGCTCATTTTTCCAACATATACTTACTTGTCAAGCATTAAATGGCAAAATATTATATGGGAAAGGTGAAATATCCTTTACTCCGAAGCACTGGGAGGCTGAGGCCAAAAGTCACTGTGAGTCCAATTATAGTCTGGATTACAGAGTGATACTGTATTAACAAAGAAAAACAGTAGATTGGTGATCAGTTGTCCCTTTATGCTCTTTTTAGTCAGTTGTCAATGTTAGTATGAAAAGGTCCTTTCAAAGTTATTTTTGTTTCCTCATTCCTGTCACCGCTTGCTGTCTTTTAACCATTTACTTGGTAAGAATTGAGCCTGACCACTTTGCACTTACTATTGTTGATATTCAATTTCAACCACTAGTAAATTTTACTTTTCCTTAAGTAAGAGGTATATTTTAGTGGTGGAAATTTAAAAATAAATAACCATTCAACAAACTAATCATTACCAAATTGCATAAAACCAGGGTGTGTCTTGGTCACTGAACTGTAGATGAGATGGGCAGAAAAGATCCTTGAGAACAAAACTCTGAGCTGAGCTGAGCAATAAGTAGCAGGCCTTCAGGAGCACCATCATCCATTATGTCAAATCGGTGTGAGAGCCTCAGCATGAAGCTCGTTTATTTATCTTAGTATTTCCTATCTTTATCAGACTATGTTTGCTAAGTAAAGGATATCAGATTAAAATTTAATTTTTAAAATTTGATTTATGAAAATCTATGGATCAGGGTACTAAAAGTTAATTGAAACCAAACCAAACAAAACATGATCTTGGGTCTTGCTATGCAGCCTAGGCTGCTCTCAAAACCAACTTTCCTGCTGTACCCCACACTATTCTCCAGCCACTGCCCAAGTTTTCAGAATTCTGGATTACAGGCAAGAGCCACCAGGCAAAACGTGACAGAAACCTTACCTTACACATTTCCTAAATGGACTTCATGTTTCAGTTCTGTCAGACCACTCACAGTTTTAGTATACACAGTGTTTACATGCTTCTTTCCTCTTGCTCATTTTCTCATAGGCTGATGCTTCCTTGCTTGTTTACCTGATGAACAGTTCAGTCCCAGTACACCTTTGTTCTTTCCTGGAATCTCCTTCCTGTTTTTGTTTCTTTCCCTCTGCACCAGTTGGTAACACCCTCTAGAATGGTTGCTTCAGGCTGCAATTGCTGTGACAATAATTATAGTACCTTACCATTCTGGTAATGATTCCTTGCCAAATTCTTCCAGTTTATAGCTTCAGAGGTAGGCACAGTATGGGGTTTTCCTTATTTACTTTTGTATCACTACATCCAACCCCTTTTCCAATTGGGTAAGTCCTTGATGTTGCATGAATTCTAATGGTCTTAATAAAAACCTAGTGCCAGATATTGGGGTAAATGCTGAAAGATCAGAGAGACAAAGGAATAAGCCACTTCTCAACTCGTCAATTCCATGAATCCTCTGACTGAATGCCTCTGAGTCCTCAGCTGAAAGGGGCTTGACTTTGGTCCCCTCTTGCCTTATATTTCTCTCTCTGCCCAGTCATATCACTTTCTGTCTCAACCTTCCAAGTGCCGGGATTAAAGGTGTGTGACTCCCAAATACTGGGATTAAAGGTATGTGCCACCACTGCCTGGCTGTTTCTCTTTTAAACTGGATTAATCTTGTGTAATCCAGGGTGGCTTTGAACTCACAGAGATCCAGAGATCTCTGCCTCCTGAGTGCTAGGATTAAAGGTGTGTACCACCAATGCCTGATTTCTGTGGCTAATGCTGTGGCTAGCTCTGTCCTCTGATCTTATGGCAAATTTTATTAGAGTACAAAAAATATCATCACACCTCTCATGTATAAGGAAAGGAAATTTCAGTGCTTAACTTTTCTCTGGCTGCCTGTATAGTCTGCCCATTGCTGTACCTTATATTCTCCAAATTTCAGTCTCACCCTTTTTGAAGCTCTCAAGTGGGATGTATTCTTCTCTCAATCTGACCATTATTTTTTTAAATAGGCTATGGTAACAAACATGGCTTGGGAATCACTATATAGACCAGGCTGGTCTTAAAGTCACAGAGATCTGTGACTTCTGCCTTCTACTTCTGCCTTCTCTGGGTGCTTGGATTAAAGGCTTGCACTACCATGCCTATATCTGATTATCATTTCTTAATGAGATATTCCTTAACAGTCTGTGGTTGTATTGAGGTTTGGATTTTTGTATCCACAGTTTGAAATGTTATCTGTCACATGTCTAAATACATCACAATTTCCCTGAAAAAGGCACTGCAGAAGGTACCATCAGCCTTGTCTGTCCTCCTCTGCTTACTTGGTGTAACCAAATACCATCAGGTCATGCTGTGTTGTATGTGTTTAGATGATATCATGGTTTATTCACATTGATATTGGACCCCAGGGTATATTTTTAAAAATGTGGGCTTTGTAGTTACCACCTTATCGCATTCAAATATGCTAGCTATGTTCTTACAAACATGTAAAATGCATACTTGACACATATACATGCACATCTACACCCCCACACATGTCTACACCTCCATGAAGAGACACACATAAATGTTTACCAAGTAAAACAATGGTTTAGAATATGGGGGGTGAGTTAAAACATTAATAAAGACCATGCTGGGATTTTAAAAAAGTCACATTTGCCCAAATTGTCTGCTTTAAAATTTACTGGTTTACCAAAGGAAATTATGGTACTATATTCTGCATTAGTTGCTCAGATGAAAATTCATAAAATTATTTAGTTTGTCAAATGCTCATTATTTATCAACTGCCCAGACATGACTACATGTGTACATATGCACACAAACTGTCTCAATAGACTCATCCTGATATAGACAGTCTTTCAGGAAAGCTCACATTATGATACCTGATACTTGTTGCTCGTCATTACTTTCATCTCTGGTTCATGAGTTTTCTACCAATCTGCCACTGTGGAGAAAGGAAAAGTAAAAAAAGTACATACACATGAGTAAAAATGTCACCAGAATCTTGCATCCTGGAGAAAAATAGTTGTAGGCTATTTTAATGTGTTCAATTCTATGTGCATTGATCTATGCAACAGTTCTGAAATGTTAAAGTAGAGAACAAGTGAACTCACACAGCTCTTTTAAGCAGAAAACATAAAATCTGTGATTACATGGACCTTCAATGCACTCAGCTCTTAAGAAAATGGCTGATATAATGAGGGTTCTGTTAGGATTCATTTGAACATATATTAAAATATTTATAAACATTTTCCCTGCACTGTAGTTTAAAAATATATATTTCTCATGTAATATCAAATTTTGTATGTGGCCAAATAAAAGAAATCAAGACAATGGTTTACTTTCCTTTTTTCCTTTTTTTGAGACAGGGTCTCACTTTGTACTTATTTTTTTTTAACTCAAAATATTTTCTTATGCATCCTGACTCCTTCTTAGGTATGTTTTTTGTTGTTGTTGCACAGAGATATTTGTTTATAGGGTCTGTTACATTATCTGTCAGTTAAATTTGCAGGTATATGTATACCTGTTATATATTCTCACATGTGGAAGGAGCTACACACTTTCCTCAGTGACATAAATATAGAGACGAAGGAGAAAATGTAGCTGCAAAGAAGAGTCTCTGACTAGTGCTTAACTGGTGACTTCAAAACTATCCTTTGTAAATAGCCTCATCCCACTTAAACTGCTGCAACCAAATGCAAGCATCTGTGATGAGGGCCAGAGAGCCTGGGGAAAAAGAGGTGGTCCTTATGGAGGAATGGGTGGCAGTAATACTGGCAACCTAAAGATCTGTGCAAACCTAATCATTCTACACTTTTAGTACTCATAGGACAAATGGGAATATATGGCCTGTCATAAGTATATTTAAACCTTCCAAAGTTCAGAGTCATCTAAAAATAATGGAGTATCAGAAGGTCTGCAAATACTTTAAAAATAGTATCTGAAAAATGCTACTCTGTCTAGAAATAAAAAAAAACTAAATCACACAAAATGAATGTATAGTCCTTAAGAGAAGTGAAAATTTTGAAATCAGTAAAAATTTTCCTTCTTTTTATTTGAAATTATATTGAAAGAGGCAAAATATGACTAAATTTTCTATTGCTTTTAGATCTCCACCAGCTGATGTCGAGATCAGTGTAGTAGAGTTCAGTTTGGAATTCACACCAGAAGATTCTATTTTCATAATGACCCATAGAAGGATAATGTCTCATGTGCTGCATGCAGAAACACACAGTCCACATGCAGATCTCAGGGCTCTTCAGAAAGAAGGAAGCACCAGAATAGACTGCAATGGATAAGCCTCTGTCTCTAATCTCATATATTTTCTTAAAGCAAAATTTCAAATTCATCAATTTGAGCTGTTTCAACTTAAAGCTGCAAATGTTTTTAAGACAACTATGAAAACATAGTAAAATGTTCATTAAAATGCAGAACTGCTTGCCCTGAGAAGCCTCTTGTGGAGGCAGTCAGGGACACTATGTGGCTATCCTCTGTAGTATTCAGTCTACAAGCCACAATAACAGAATGAAGCTATTCACATAGATTTATGATGTAATGTGTTTTCTACCAATTATGAGTTCTATCTTATGCATAGATCTTCAATGTTATAAAGATCCTGGGTGCAGTAAACAGAATGTAGTAAACACTGGCAGTGTTTAGTAGGTTGATATCATGAGGTATGTTTAGTGATTGGTCAATACAGGAAAGATATGGTACATGAGATGAAATTACTTTAGTATCTCACTGACTTTGCTGTACATGATGCCTTACGTAGCTTGGAGACCCAGACAAGCACACTATGCATGATTCTGCTTTATGAATAATCCAGGTGAATAGAATAATTGTCCACTGGTGTCATATGATTAGATATGTTCATTGGTGGACTCAGTTCCTTATCTCATTTTTTTAACCTAAATGTTTATTTATCTTCTGTGAGCTGAAGGAAAGCATGATACATTGTTGACAGTATTTCTGAAACACTGAAATGTCTGTAGAAATTCTCAGGAAATGTTCATCTTTACTATCATGTAGACACTATTTCTAAAATTCTATAATAGTATATACAGTTTCTGTAGATTGTTAGGAAAAGATTATTAGAAGGCCTGACTTCCCAGTTTCCCCATAATCATTTACCAAGGACCAAATATGCAGCTGAGTGACACTTTAACTCAATCCAGTAGAATTTTTTGGATCAATTGACTAGTAACAGTGTACTGTGTAATGTGGGTGCCTCCACATCACAGCATTAGGTGATGTGTTGATTTCCCATGAACTTAAGCTATTTTCTGACAAAGGAGCCAGGAGTGTGAGTTAACTGCTACACTCTTCAGAGATGGAAATAATAATTAAAATAGCAATAAGAACTCAAAAATGCTTTGAGTATCAGCTATTCATTTTTATACTTTAATTCACCTTCTCCAAGCCCAGTATTGACAATTTAGCCATGACACATACCTTAAATCACAGCACACAAAGGGAGAATTATTGGTTCTGCATCTGATTAGCCACCTTCTGTCTTTCTCTGCATCATCTTATTACAACATGCAGGGGATTCACACTGTCCCCATTCTCATCTCTAAACCTGTGAATTAAAAACCTTTGTTGCAGTAAAGAACCACATCTGAGGTCAGGAGGATTGTGTGTCCCAGGAGAGAACACCATGTCCTTTGAGGCAATAATCCAGCATAATACACATACATACACAAACACGCACACACACACATACATACACAAACACATACACAAACACACACACACAAACACACACATGAGAGAGAGAGAGAGAGAGAGAGAGAGAGAGAGAGAGAGAGAGAGAGAGAGAGGCTGTAATAGTCACACAATGATATATTTGAGATTTCCACATTATTAAAACAATGGGTATAAAAATATTTCACTGCCATCCTCTGGACTCTGAGTCTTTATCCTCTCACTCTCCTGAGGAGAATGATGTTTTTCTCATTGAACGGTGTCAGGAAGCAGTCTGAGTCTGAGTCCCCTCTTCAGAGTCAGACTGGACAGCTCTGTTTGTGTTTGCAGGCAAGTGCTGACATTTGGAAGGAAAAGAAATAAATGTAATTGGTGGACAAATCAGCACTAAATGTAATTTAATGGCAACTGCTATTGTAAGCTCTCCTTATCCTGTAATATGAAATGAAATGTAGTATTGTGACATATTATTTGACCACTGGAAAATATTATTATAAATTATTAAAATTTTCCATTTTCCAAGAGTCATCAAAAATTGTCCTGAAATCTGCATAATTAACTTTATATCATCTTCTTTTGATAAACTAATATTTGTCTTGTTTATCATAAAATACTTAAATAATAAATTTAACACTTTTCTAGTCACATGTGATTTTGGCAATGTCCCAACTTATTTCTATCAAAAGTAGGTGCAACAAAACTTGGAGTTAAAAGTTGAGTATTAGTGGGGAAGATATGAGGAAGGTACGGAATACTTATTGCACAGAAAAATCAGTAGCTGAATATCTAAAGTTTTGTTGATGTAAAAATAGGAATGGTAGGGAGAATAATTGTGACTCTTGAGTGGGGGCACATTCTCTTTGTTATCTGCAATGACTAGGCACAATGCTGTCTATGACAGTTCACATATAGTACATGCTGTCTCAGCCTTAGACATTAGAGTTCATTTTTTGCATATAGTTTTCCTGAATTAAAACATAATTTCTTGAATTTAATTATACTTTAGATCTTAGCAGTTACTATTCTGGGAATATAGAGCCAAGGCGAATTCTATTAGTTTTATGGGAATTGGACAATGAAGTTAATTTTTTCTCTTGCACAGGTTCCTGCCCTCACAATGACAGAATGAAAACCAATATATGAAGTATGATAACTACATTTAGTTTGAGAACATATCTCAGCTTCTCTTTTGTCTAGGTACTTCCATAACTAATTCTGGCCAATAGCATGCAAAGTACATTTAGTTAAATTAGATCATGTTTGTTGATTGTTGGTCTCATTTCCTGTGCTACTGGAGTCTTATTCAGAAAGTTTTCACCTATGTCTATAAGTTGAAGTAAATGCCATACTTTTTCTTGTAGTAGTATCAAGGTATCAGGTCTTACATTGAGGTCCTTGATCTATATGTGAGTCTTGTGCAGCATGAAAGATAAGGACCGAATTCCATTTTTTCTGTATTATAAAGTCCTTTTTTTCCTGATGCCATTTGTTAAAGATTCTGTCCTTTATTCCAGTGCATATATATTTTGCATCTTTGTAAAAAAGATCAAGTGGATTAAAAATTATCGGTTTATATCTGAGTCCTCTGTTCTATTCTACTGTTATCTGTTTTTCTGACAGTACCATGCTGTTTTTATTACTATAGCTCTGTAGTGTAATTTGAACTCAATTATGATGATACTTCATGTAATGCCTTTATTTTTTTAAGGTTTTCTTTGGCTAACCTCAGTATTTTATACCTTTATATAAACTTTTTGAATTTTTCTGTCTGTGAAGAATGGCATTGGGATTTTATTATGATTGCATGGGATTTGTAGATTGCTTTTGGGAAGTAGTCATTTTCAAAATATTGGTTCTTTGAATCCATGAGCATGGGAGGCCTTTCCATCCTCTAGTATCTTCTTCAATTTCTTACTTCAGTGCCTTAAATTTTTATTGTACAGGACTTTCATTTTACTGATTAAGTTTATTTCCAGGTATTTTATTTTTAAGGAGCTATTATGAATGGAATTATTTGCCTGACTTCTTTTTCAGTCTATTTTTCTTCAGTGCATAAGTAGACTATTGATTTTTGTATGTTACTTTTGTGCTCCCAACACAAAAGTGGTTTTGGTGGAAAACTACTGTAAAGCAAAGGAAACTATGAAGCAAGTGAGTATGCAGCCCATGGAATGAGAGAAAAAAACTTTGTCAGCTATTTATAAGATAGATAGTTAGTGTCTAGAGCAGTGGTTCTTAATCATCCTAATGCTGTGACCCTATAATATAGTTCCTCAAGTTGTGGAAACCCCCAATCATAAAATTATTTCGTTGCTACTTCGTAACTGTAATTTTGGTACTGTTAAGAATTGTAATGTAAATATCTGATATGCAGTGTATTTAATATGCTACCTCTAAAGGAGTCATGACACACAGGTTGGGAAATACTGGTCTAGAATATACAAAGATTTTTTTTAAAAAGCCTAAACATTAAGAAAATAATGCAATTTTAAATGGAAGGGTTATGGACCTAAACAGAAAATTCTCAAAGGAAGAAATGTGAATTTCTAGGAAACACTTAAAAAGTGCTCAACACACTTATCCATCAGTTTAACTTAATTAAAGTAATTAATTAACTAAACTAGTTTATCATCTGACCTTACCCCAGTCATAATGACCATCTTCAGTAATACAAATGACAGCATATCCTGGAATGACTATGACAAAAAGGGAGTTTTTATATTCTGATGGTGAGAGTTTAAACTAGTGAAGCCATTTTGAAGCCTGAAATTTTCTCAAAGAACTAACAATAGAACTGTTATATGACCTAGATCTAACACTTCTGAGCATATGTCTAATGGGCTTTATATACTACTACAGAAACATTCATACATCTATGTTCTTTAATGCTCTATTTATAATAGCTAGAAAATGTAATCAACCTAGATGCCCATCAACAGATGAGTGGGTATGAAAAGTGTACATACACAATGGAATATTCGGCTATGAAGAAAAATAAAATCACAAAAATAAGAATAAGTAGATGGAACAGGAAAAATTATACCAAGTCAGGTTAACTCAGGCACAAAAAAAAAAAACAGTCTGTAATTTCTCTCTCGTATGTGGAGTCTAACTTAAAATCATTTGTCCTGTGAATTTAACTTGGAGCACACATGTAACCCAGGAAAATAGAAAGGGACATCTTTGTGGGGACAACATTTTAAGGGAGGAGAATAGTAGATATAACATGGAAGTAGAGAGCTAGAAAGGATTATGTAGGAAGGAGTATGGGAATTTAAAGGAAAATGGAGTGGATGGGAGGGCTAACAAAAGGGAAGTCCATATGAAAAGACATATGGAAGTCTGCTATTTCACGACCCAATTAAAAATAATGAAGGGGTCATGTGAAAGAAGAGAGGAAGTTCTGGGGTTAAAGGATTAAATGTAGATGGAGGTAGGGGTGGGAAAGTTGAGGGGGTGGTGGGTGGGTTAACTGAAACTGTAGATGAAGAAAAGCATTATAGAAAACCACTTGTTAGTAAGCTAATTTCAAAATTCAAATTTAAGTGAAAGAGTTGAAATGGAATTACCTTGTATGGCAGACAATGTCACTCTCAGAAGATAAGAATTATTATCTTATCTGCAAATTTTATAGGATACCTCTGTAGTGAGACCCAAATTGGTCTTAATAAGAAAAACCCGGAGTTAGGTATCGGGATAAAAGCTGAAAGATCAGAGAAGTAAAGGACCAGCCACACTCACCAACTACCTCTCTTGACTCCTCAGACCAAAAAGGGCCAAGCTCCTGTCTCCACCCACCTTATATTCTTCTCTCTTCCCAACCATATCACTTCCTGTCTCCTGTCAAAAACAGACCTCCAGACCTCTATGGTTAATTAGTGGCTAGCTCCATCCTCTGATCTTCAGGCCAGCTTTATTTGTTAGAGCACAAATAATATATCACCACATTTACCCCTTTTTGTCTAAAATTTAAAAAGGCTATAACTAATACAAGAAAAACTATTTATAATAAGTACAATAGCTATATATATAATATACAAGGCAATAAATACATCAACCAACTCTAGTCCATTAATATTTGTCAAATTCAGAAAAAATCCTCCACATCTATGCTATCTTGGTGAACCCAAAAGTTTATACCTAATTCACTTTTTATTTTAACTTCCATTACCAAAACTATTTTTAATGTTTCTCAATCTTATACACTTTACACCTTTTTTGTGAGTTTCTCTTCTGAATTTGTTAACAAGTAAAACTATAACTACCTAGTCTTCAACTCCCTCAGAGACCCAAGAAGGAAATAATATTAGCTGAGTAAGCAGGAAGTTCAAGCAAGTGACTTACAAAAAAAAAAAAATGTGAGAAATGACAGAAATAGCTGGCTTCCTGAACAGTCACCCAAGGTTCCTCTGTAACATTGGGACATCCATCTTCAGCCTATGGGAATATCCTATCTGTGAAGCAGGATATTCTGAAATGCTGTCCTATCTTGTCTTGGAAAAGTTCAGCAGTAACTTTCCTTGTGTCCTGCTTGTCCAATTTGGAAAGCATACTGTCAGCAATTGAGGCAAGGGCACTTTCTTGCCCAGGCACTAACTTTTGCCACAAAGAAAGTAGACTCCACATGGAGTTTCTTAGATGCCCATCATTTTCTCTGAAGTGAATTGGAGCTTTCAGGAGCAGACATGTCTCATTGTCATTAAAAAAAAGAACCTATGTAATTAAAACATCTTAAATGCCATATTCTGCAGATCTCTGAAGTGTATGAAGATGACTTATCTGCCTAAAATATATCTGTTTGACCTTGAAAACATGCCTAACATGACAACAAGTTTAATTGTAATAGGTGACTACTAATCCGCATTTCTTTATTATCCTAAATAGTTTGAAATAATAACTTTCAAGGGCTAGAAATTTGCATTACATAGTTAAATAAGCTGTATATGTACAATACCTTGAACAAGAGTACAAATGTCTGTACAATATGTTCTAACAAAAACAACCTTAAATTTGTATCAATATACCAAAATCCTATCAATGTAAAATATTTAAAACTAGTAGTTGCTTTTTTGGTTTAAAAGTTGATTTAATAATCTACCCTTTTATCTTATCATATCTATATTCCCCCCTTTTTTGTTTCAGAACAAAAACCCTGAATCTAATCCCTTTTTTTCAGCTTTTTTCCTGACCATTACCAATAACAACTTGCAGCCAACTACCATAAATGGTGACAAATATCAATAATCTATTGAACAACCAAAAACCACTCATCCTATCTCTTGAAAATGAGGGCATCACGTCCTTAAAATTAATTCCTGCTGTCTGGGGGTGGAGGCATCTTTAGGGGATCCTGAAAAAAAATTGGGCTAATTGTCAAGTCCTGGGAGAAATAGCTGTATCATTTGTTATCCAGTCTCTGGATAATGGGAAAGTGCAGGTCTTGTCTCAAGTCCTGGCTACAGTAGTCTGTGAGGCTGGATCATCTCAGCTAGCACCTCAAGATTGTCTTGAACAGTTTGTAGTCCAAAGCTGATCTTTAGGTGGTATTTGTCAGCTTAGTGGCATTACCATAATCCTGGTGTAATCATCTTTGTGGAGCCCTATCATCCTTTTGGATACTCCAAAGATTGGTGTTAGGCATGGTCATAGTTCACTGCCAAAAACTTAAACATTTTAAATGTCATGTACAGCAGATCTCAGAGAGGTTAAAGGATCAATATTTGTTGTGTACATCCAGAATACAAAAACTTAATTTCTAGTTACCTAATAGAGACTCAAACCCAAAATCATGTACAGGAAGGCAGATGAAGACTTTTTCTAGAATTAGTTAGTACTCTATATGATCATTAAAAATATTACAAAAAGTTTAATATATATATATATATATATATATATATATATATTGATCTTGTAAATTTGAGATAATATTTATACCTTAATAAAAGCTTTAAAGAGTCAAAATAAAACCAAAGGATTATGGGATTAGTGGCAATAAAATAGTCCATAATTTTTTTCTGTCCTATATCAGGTAGCACTTCTGTCATGAGACAGAGATTTTGGATTTTACTTTAACAAGCATGCTTGCATTTAGAGAAGGAGAGGCCACACTCCAACTCCAAAGTCAGCTTTAATTTTTAATTGTATTGGGACTACAGAAAGACCATTTGTGTTAAGGCTCTGTAGAGAACAGCAGAAACAAACATTTGGGAAGATTTATGAAATTTTATCCTGTTGGAAATGTGATATACCAATAGGCCAATTACTTTTTCTTGAGACATTTTTTCTGGATGGTTTGTCCTTTTCCTTTAGCTGTGTCATTTGTGCAATATTCTTCAGATTCCTTAGCTGGATGCCTTCATTCTCCTGAAAGACAAAAACAAAACCCTGCCCCAACCCTAACTTTGGGGAGGTTCCTTTTTAGCAAGTTATATCTGATCATATATCATTCGAGAAGCATTTATTAGTTGTATAAATTAGTTTAGATTGAATGGTCCTACTGTTTGGTGAACTATCACCTCTTCTAATTAAGAGGTCTCTCTTGTTCAAATTGAACATTTATCAATTTTCATGCTATCGATAGTTTTTCTTCTCCTGTGGAAACAAAAAGAAAAGTCCTTCTCAACATAACACATATCCTGGTTTCCATTCTGAGGTCAACACATCTTTAAAGTATACAGGCTGATTTAATTCAGTTGTTTTTTTTTTCTTTCTATTATCCAATGTCTTTCCACAGCTGGAGTTCCTTTCTCATTAGCATTTAGAAAATTCAATGTTAATGAAGTATTATACAATCTATTTGTGGGAGCCATTATTACTCCTTTCTGTTAATTCAGTATATCCTCTAGAGTTTGATTTGATCTTCCTATAACTGCTTACCCAGTAAGAGTCTGTGGTATACATGTAATATACTTATAGGTATATTACAAGCATAGAGGTAATGTGCTTTATATTGTAATAAGCAAAAAACTGTTTCATTTTACTGGAGACATATGTTGGAGCATTGTTAGTCTCACTTTGTACAGGTATTCCCATGATGGCCATGACTTCTAATAGATGTGTAATTACAGAATCAGTCTTTTCAGAACTGAAAGCAGTTGCCCATTAAATTCCTGAATATGTATCTATGGTATGGTGTACAAATTTTCCAAATTCTACAAAATGAAACACATCCATGTGCCAGATTCATTCCCTGAGTACCTTTTGGGTTACTTCCTTCAGGTAGTTGAGTTTGGTTGTATAAAGAACAAATAGGACATTCCTTATAATTTCCTTGGCTTGTTGCCAAGTGATTAGAAAAAATCTTTTTTCAAACCTTTGCTATTGACATGGTGGTTTTTTTTTTAATGAAACTCTGAAGCCTCCAGCACATTACTTATCAATAGTTGATCAATTTCATCATTGCCTTGTACTAGAGGGCCTGACAAACCCCTATGGGATCTGATGTGTGTTATATATAAGGGATGATTTCTATTTCTGATTATTTCTTGTAATTGTATGAATAACAAAGTTAATTCTGACTCATCAGGAATAAATTCAGCACTTTCAATGTGTAAAACAACTCTTTTTGCATACTTAGAGTCAATAGCTATATTAAGAAGTTCTGTTTTTTTATTTTATTTTATAATTTAATTTAATTTTACATATCAGCCATGGATTCCCTTGTTCTCCCCCCTCCCACCCCCACCCCTCCACCTCCTCCTCCCCCCAGGCCACCCCCCATTCCCATCTCCTCCAGGGCAAAGACTCCCCTGAGGATTGAGTTCAACTTGGAAGATTCAGTCCAGGCAGGTCCAGTCCCCTCCTCCCAGGCTGAGCCAAGTGTCCCTCTATATGCCCCAGGTTCCAAACAGCCAGCTCATGCTCTGAGGACAGATCCCGGTCCCACTGCCTGGATGCCTCCCATACAAGTCAAGCTAATCAACTGTCGAAGTTCTGTAAAAATTCATTAATACCATGAGAATAGCATATAATTCTGACTTTTGAGCAGAATTATAAGGGCTTTGAGCCAATCTACTTAAATTCCCTGATTTATAACCTGTCTTTCCTGATTTGTTTGCATCAGTATAGAATGTAGGGGCTCCAGATATTGGTGTTCCCCATACAATATGAGGAAGAATCTAGTCAGTTCTTTTTATAAATTGAATTCTCTTGCTTTGGGGACATTTGTCATTAATCTCTCCCCAAAATTACTTCAAGCTCTTTACCAATGTTCAATTTCTGCCCGTAATGAATTTCAGCATTAGGAAAAGGTACTACAATTTCTGTTGGGTCTATTCCTGCTAATTGAAGAAGTCTCAATTTTCCTTTTAGAATCAACTCAGAAACCTTTTCCACATAAGTTTTTTTTTAATGTTTACTCTGTTTATGTGGTAAGAAGAGTCATTTCAAGATAATATCTTCCCTCTGTATTAATAATTCTGTAGGAGAATGCATAGAGGGTAAAATAACCAGAATGCAATTGATCTCTGGATCCAAATGATTCACATGTGTATACTGTAATTTTTTTTCCACCAAAACCAATTCTCTCTCAGCTTCACCTGACAATTCTCTTGGACTATTTAAGTCCTTGTCACCATTTAAGGTTTTGAACAAATTACTCAGTTCTTGATTTCTTACTCCAATAGTGGGCTGCATATAGGCAATGTCTTCCAGCAATCTTTGAGAGTCATTGACAGTATGCAATTGATATCTCCTGGCTAGCTTACAGAGACAGATAGTGCTATGGTAGTTGCTTATAGATAAAGTACATCAATGGTCTTATCCAGTGCAGAACCACACATGCTGCAATACTGATATTCCATGCATGATCTGCAATTGGCTCAACAGTGGCACAATTGTTATGAGGCAAAAACCTGCCTTCTAATTGAGGCCTTCTCCATAGGAGGGAATTTTTTAATTTTTTTCCAAATTTTTGTAGTATTCTTTTTTATACTGGATGTTGCTGAAAGGCCAGCTAGATTTCAGCAGGTCAGAGATTGAAGAGGAGGCATGGAGTTAGCAACTTATCATGCAGTAGACTTTCTCTGATAGAGCAAAACTTAATTCTCTGGGGCCAGTGAGTGCATCAAAACTTAAGTTTTGGAGCTGGTGAAACGTGGTAACACACACACACACACACACACACACACACACACACACACACACACCAGGGTTTCTCTATTGTTTCCCTTACCTGTTTCCTGATGTTTCCCTTTACATCTTTCCTGATGTTTTCCTTATATCTCTTCCATGTTGTATTCCTTCTACATTTGTCCTTCTTTCTTCCTTATTTTTTCCTATAGTTATATATACCAGCAAAATCTTTCAAGCAATATAAAAATTACAATGTGGTTATATTCTATTTTTCTTCAAGTGAATGATTACAATGAATACAAGTAAAAAAAACAGCATGTTTCCCAGTACCCTTACATGATTAAACATTTTATATATTACAAGTGAAAAACAAATTATTCCCAAGGAACCACCCACATTCATGTCTAAGCAACTTGTTATAGATTAAATAAGTGCAAGCAAAGTATTTTTCTAGCCCAGTTTTTTGCTTGTTTCTTTGTTTGCTTGCTTGCTTGCTTGCTTTTTACTGGCAGGCAGCAGTTTGCAGTTACAATGAAAAGAATATCATTTCATTATTTATCTCAAAATGTAATCTTATAAAAAAAACCTTAAAAGAATAAAAAACTAAATGTTTATATATAAAAAACAGTCAATTCTACTTTGTCTTCAGAGTATATACCCACTAATCAACAAGTTTTTTATTAAGTCATATCAGGAAACTGAGGGCAAAAATGGATGAGGAGTTAATAATCACTTTTGATCACCAACCCATCCTAGCAAGAAAGGCATGTTAGCTAGTAATAACCCGGCTGCCATTGTTCTTGTTCCCTGACCTCAATGAGTCCCTTGTTCAGCTATCAAAAGTGTACCTTCTAAACTTTAAATTGCTCCCTAAGATGTTCTACATCAAAGCCATTAACAATATCTTAACCTAAATTTACTAACAATCTACATCTTTCTTATTAATAAATAAAATAAATTCTTTCTATAGGCAGTGGTTGAATCATTAATCTGCTCCAGCAACAATGCTTAGAAAAAGTCAATGACTATTATTTTAAGTACCAGTAATACTGTCCAGCGAGGGGCTAGAAACCCCCTTAGAGTTTCCTACTATACACAGATTATGAGGAACATGGTGACCATGAGGGCAATGAGCACTTAATGGCTTTTTCTAGCCCAAAATTCCAAAATCCTTTCTCAATGCTCTCAAAAAACACATGTTCAGGTCTGTTACAGCAATGCCCCTCTCCTGGTACTAAATTTTGTCCTGGTTAGGCTTACTAACTGTGATGAAACACCGTGACCAAAATCAAATAGAGGAGGAAAGGTTTTTTTGTTGTTGTTTTGTTTTTGTTTTTTGTTTTTTTGTTTTTTTTTTTTAACCTTATACTTTCACGTCTAGGCCCATCAGTGGAGGAAATCATGATAGGAACTCAAGCAGTGCTAGAACCTAGAGGCAGGAGCTGATGCAGAGGCCCTGGAGAGGAGCTACCTACTAGATTTCTCCTCATAATTTGCTCAGCCTGCTTTCTTATAGAACCCAAGACCATCAGCCCAGGGTTGGCATGACCAACAATGGGCTAAGCCACCCACCATCAATCACTAATTAAGAAAATGCCATACAGCCAGATCTTATGGAGACATTTTCTCAATTGAGTTTCCTTCATTTCAGATGACTTTAAATTATGTCAGATTGCCATAAAATTAGCCAACAAATTAGTCTAACATATCAGACAGGATATCATTGTTGATCAAAGGGTTTGTGGGTGGTTTGGTGTTGATGTTTCTCTTTTCTGTTGTATGCAGACTACTTTTTTGTACTAAAGATTCTAGCATGTATGAGTGAAAACTTTGTTTAGGTATCAGCTCAACTGCTCCTTGTTCAATGAGTTGTGCTGGTATCATCTTCAGAAATGAAGCCTTGCCGTCAGTTTGAGGAGAACAATATATAGTCATGGCAACAGCCAGGGTTGGTTGGGGGTTTCCATGGGACACCATTAATGAACAACTCAGGTAGATGTAACTTAATCCCTGTACTGGGAGCTTCATTTGGTGACAAGAAATGGCTAATTGGGCTCTGTCTCCCTCATTATTTGGTGATATCATTTAGATATCTTCATATGTGTGTATATTTTAGGAAGCTACTAAAGTATTAGGTTTTTATACCATCCCTCAAATAGCCCTCAGTTCCAGCTGGATCTTTCCATATCTCTCTCACATCTCTCTCTTCACTCCCCTCTCTACTTGATCCTCCTGTTCTAGTCTCCCTGTCTTCCTCTACTCCTATTTTTTTTAGATTTGGTCTTTTCACAGTGTTCCAGATTTTCTCAATGCTTTGTGATAGGACTTTTTTAGATTTAATATTTTCTTTGACTAAAGTATCCATTTCTTCTATTGTGTCTTCAATGCCTGAGATTCCGTTTTCTGTCTGTTGTATTCTGTTGGTGATGTTTGTCTCTGAAATTCCCATTTGCATCCCTTTTTCATTTCCAGATTTCTCTCATTTTAGGTTTTCTTTATTGACTCTATTCCACTTTCAGGTCTTGAATGGTTTCATCATTTTCTTCCACTGTTTGTGTTTTTACAGGTTTCTTTAAAGGATTTATTCATTTCCTCTTTAAGGACTTCTATCATATTCATAAGGGCTACTTTAAGTTCTTTTTCTTGTGCTTCAGCTATGTTGCAATGCTCAGGGACTTCTGTGGTAGAGCTCCTGGGCTCTATTTGGAGACATATTGTCCTGACTTTTATTGATTGTATTTTACACTGAGGTCTAGGTTTGGGAAGATTGCAATTATAGATGCTGATATATGGTCTTGTTTTTGTTGGGTGGGTGTTTTCTTCCTTGGTTGCTGTTGCCCTCTCTGGTTCTTAGGAAAGTATGGTGGCTGTGTATTGAGTGGTAAGAAATTCTTCTGGGATCCAGAAAAGTGTGTTCATTGGGTGTTCCAGGTAAAATGTATTTCTAGGTTTTGGTAGCTGGCATGTATGAATGGGGATGGACTAGAAGGAAGTGGCAGAGAGGGCCCACAGAAGGAGGAAAGCAGTGTGTTTTACCAGGATCTGCTCAGTCCTATAAGAATAGGGGCAGGGAGTGAGGAGAGGCCACAACAGGTAGTCTGCTATAGATCTGGAGATGAGACAGGGAAATGGATATGGAGGAGAGGAGGGTAAGTGAAAATCTGAAGCTCACTTACCTTCTTCACTTGCCTACTTGCTTCTCAGGCATGGCTGGCAGGTTCCCAGAGAAAGCCAGCTGGAGTTGGGTCTGGGATAATAGGATGAGTAGGGATGGAAGGTTGGAGAAGAAGCTCTGCATGATCCGCTGGAGTTGGGGGTAGAGAGGAGGTGGAGGTCTTATCAGGTGATCTGCTACAGAGATGGAGTGAGACTGGGGGATTAGATTTGCTGGAGAGGAGGGAGCCTTGAAGTTTCATAGCTAAACTAGTTTTTCCCTGGCAGGAGTAACCTGTGAGTTCCTGGAGAATGTCTGCTGGATTTGGGACAGGGATAAAGTGATGAGTGGGGGAAGAAAGGTTGGAGGGGAAGATCTATGTGTTCCAATAGAGATATGGACTGAAATAAGACCATTTATATACTTATTACGGAATAAAGAGTCATGAGAGATATGTCTGGATAGAAAGCAGAAGTCATAGAGGAATCAGGGACTAGAATTTGCAAAACTTCTGAAAGTAAGGCAATTTAGATTGTCATCCTGAATTAAAACATAGTAGAATACTCTCTACTGTATTGGACTCCTTACTTGTATCCCTTAGTATGTGACATAATTTCAGAATTAGTAATTAGAAAATAGCACTGAGTACAGAGGTACCTTCAAAATTACAGAGATACTCAGTATACGTTAGACAGAAAAATGTACCAATGTTTGTTTGTACGCCCTGGCTCTTTGTGCATTTTTATTAGTGAACAGTTCTACATGGTCCTGTTACCTCTTAATTGCCAGGACTTTCTGAGGCCCGGAGTTCTCCTCAGTGCTGCTTTGACTTCTTGTTCCTTAAACTATAGATGGATGGGGTTCTACTGTGGGATTTTCTGTATGTCAAATTGCTCTGATTGGTCAATAAATAAAACATTGATTGGCCAGTGGCCAGGCAGGAAGTATAGGCGGGACTAACAGAGAGGAGAATTGAGAGAACAGGAAGGCGGAGGGAGACACTGCCAGCCGCTGCCATGACAAGAAGCATGTGAAGATGCCGGTAAGCCTTGAGCCACTTGGCAAGGTATAGATTTATAGAAATGGGTTAATTTAAGATATAAGAACAGTTAGCAAGAAGCCTGCCACGGCCATACAGTTTGTAAATAATATAAGCATCTGTGTATTTATTTTATAAGTGGGCTGTCTGACTGCTGGGGAGAGAAAACACTAGCTACAATGGTGCCCAACGGCTCCAGTTTCCCCCTTAAACCTGAGAATACTTAATAAGCAATTCTAAACAGAGCCAAAACCAGGTTCCTGTTTCATGTCTCATACAGGCAGCTAGACACCACAAAACTCAGGTTTGAGCTACTGGTGGGTTCCTGGCATTTGTGCTTGACCAGCAGTATGGCGGGAATGAAGCATCTACAAGGGGCCCATTATACTGCTGCTGTGTGGTGGATTTAGCCTTTGCTAGTATAAAAAAAAAAGAGGTTTCTGGGCTACAAGCTGCTTCGATAAAAGCATAGACCCACGATGGCTCCCAGAGCTGGCAGTAAACATACCACTGCCATGTTGGGAAGCTGAGGTGGGCGGAGCCAGCAGCCATAGCGCTGTTTCAGTCTTACAAATGTGGCAGTTTAAAGCAATAGATTCACAATAAGACAGATTCAAATGAAATAGTTTACAATGTGTGTAAAATATATGTAGGCTTGAAAGAGACAATAAAGGTGATATATACAATTATATAAACAAATACATAGTTTTAAAAAATAAAGTCTTTAAAGAGACAGTAAAATTAATATAGAAAATAAGCCACGTGAAGATGAATATTACGCAGAGAATCTGGATTGTGTTGTCTTTGGGATTTTTAACTGCATAAAAACATTTGATTGTAAAAGCTGTTGAGTTATGCCAAAATGTATATTTTAAAGGTACCTTGACTTCAAAATTTGGATGTAAGGATATGTTACTTTGGAAAAGAGTCTCTGCTTTTGTTCCCACAGAAAGCCAGAGGCTATGGATTTGTTCCAGATTAAGATACATCAGGTTTGACCAGCCAAGACCACCTGAAAGGTCTCCGATGACCATGGCCCAGATGATCCAACATCCAGAATGGTTTCAAGGCAACTGGCTCAGATGATACAGCCTCATGGACTACTCCATGATCCTAAAATTTTGTTTGTTTCCCCATAAGATACAGCGCCCCCCTCCAGCAGCAGAAGTAGTAAGAGAAGCTACGCCCAAATTCCCAGATTATATGTAATTTTACTTTGTTAAGGTTAAAACCTTCCTTTTTGGAAAAAAAAAAAAAGAAAAGGGGAAGTGCTGTGGGATGGTCTGTATGTCAAGTGTGTTGCTGATTGGTCAATAAATAAAACACTGATTGGCCATTGGCTAGGCAGGAAGTGTAGGCGGGACAAGGAGGAGAATAAAGCTGGGAAGTGGAAGGCTGAGTCAGAGAGACACTGCCAGCTGCCACGATGACAAACAGCATGTGAAGATGCCGGTAAGCCACAAGCCATGTGGCAAGGTATAGATTAATAGAAATGGATTAATTTAAGCTATAAGAACAGTTAGCAAGAAGCCATGGCCATACAGTTTGTAACCAATCTAAGTCTCTGTGTTTACTTGGTTGGGTCTGAGTGGCTGTGGGACTGGCAGGTGAGAGATTTGTCCTGACTGTGGGCCAGGCAGGAAAACTCTAGCAACAAATTTTATCTGTTTGCATTCTAGGTAATTACTGACACTAAAACCATTTTGATAATTGTTCAAATAACCTGTCATCTAATTATAACAGATGACTTTAAGCTAAATTAATTTGATTACAATAAACAAAAAGTATATTTTAAATCCATATAGCTGTCATATTTTGGATTTTCTTATTATCATTTATCTCTTTATATTACATATATATTAAAATTATTCTATAACTTTTAATAACTTTATATTTAATGTTGATATATTTACATATCATCATTAAATATTTAGCATATTCTGAATTTGAGTGTATATTAGTAATAAAAGTATTACAGTTTTAGTATTGCTCATTGGTGTCTTTTTCCTTCTGCTTCTAAGAACTCTCCCAGTTTTTAAAATCTGATTGGTCTGCTGGTGATGAACTACCCCAGCTTGTCTGTCTTAGGAAATAGCTAGCTCTTCATGACTTCAGAAGGGCAGATTTGGTGGGTGGAATTTCCTTCCTTCCTTCCTTAATGTCTTCCTTCCTTCCTTCCTTCCTTCCTTCCTTCCTTCCTTCCTTTCTTCCTACCTTCTTTCCTTTCTTTCTTTCTAGCTTGTCATTAGGAGTAATTTTATTTCTATGTTCCTTTAGCACTCTCAGATGTGGGTTCCATAATCCAATTTTAACAAGACAGATGTGTAGCATGATCTGTTTAAGGGGCCCTCTGGCAGTAGGATCAGAATCCATCCATGGTGCATGGGCAGGCCTTTTGGAGCCCACTTTTATAATGGGACACCTCACACAGCCTTGAGGCAGTGGGAGGGGCTTGGACCTGCCTCTACTAAATGTATCTTCCCATGGGAAGCCATACCTTCTTGTAGGAGGGAATAGGAGATGGGGTGAGAGGGGGAGACTGGAGGGGCAGGAGCAGGGAAGAGGGAATTTTTAATATGTATAACAAATTAAAATTGTTTCTTAATAAAAAAAAGTGGTTGGTTACTCTCATAACATTTGTGCAACTGTTGTGTCAGTATAATTTGCAGGCAGGTGATAGATCCTGTTGACATGCTTAGCTGGGATAATGTACCATTCTTTTACTGTCAACCATGTTATTCTCTATGAGATTATGTTTTATTATATAAGTAGTAACATTAGTTGATGGACACTAAAAATGATCTACAAAAAGATTTAGCTTAAAGAGTAATAAAAAGTATGGTATAAGTGAGGGAAAAGCAAGAAAAGTCTTATGTGGCAAATACTGCATTTAAATCTCTACAGAAAATGTTCATTGCCACAGTTATAAACAGCTGAGGACATGACCAGTCATAGGATTTTCTCTAATGCTCTCAGTTTTGTTTGTGTTCCTCTTCCCTTTATTTTCAATTACTCTCCTGGAAAACTAATACATATATCTAAGTCTGTTCTAACATTATGGGGAAATAGAATACCTTTGTTCTGAGCAACAGCTATGTTAAAGCCTGCCCATTATTCTGGTTTTGCCTGCTTGTACACTAGCCTTTGCTATGTAAAAACAAAATATGTACTTTTATAAGTCTAGCTTTTGAAATTATGATAATGTATCTGGAGAAAAACTACCTGGCAGAAAGGACCTAAAAGATAGATTAGACTATCCAAGTCTTCACATGTCTTTGTGTGCCAATGGGGAAAACTAAATTAATACCACAGATTACTATTATGCTCCATAGAGTTGTAGCTCACTTAAACAATGATAAAATAATTTTCCCAAGAACTTTCAAGGGTCAAAGAGATGGCTGGGCCTGCTATCACTAACATGCAGTGGTGGGAACTTTTATATTCCTCTAATGCATAAACTTTGACCTTCCCCTGTCTAATAGATTAATTTTATAGTAAAATGCTAAAGGCCATGTTCCTTCCTTCTACCCTACTTCTTTGCTATTTTTCTAAAATGTCTGGAATTTTCTTTTTAAAACTGTAATTGTAAAAAATGAAGCAATATGACTTTGGCTTTTGATAGAATCCAGTTCAACCTCATTTGTGACCCTGGATCTTTTAAAAATATTTTATTTAATATTTATACACATAGCTAGTGTGTTCGGATACAATCCACCCCCTGTTTTCCACCTTCAATTTCTCTCCTATTGGCCAAACATTTTCCTCCAAAATTGTGCTGAGGAAATACTGGACCAAAGCAAGATCAAAAACTAGCTGGGCGAACTCCAAACTCTGCATCTCTATGTTTGATATCACAACATTCTTCAGATCTCCAACATCTTTCAGATTTGCTGACTGTAACACACTTTTCCCTTGCTTGAGCTGTTTCCACTTCCTGTTAGGAACACTCCTTGGCAGGTATCCCATAGCTCTGGCATCTCCAAAATCTTGGGGGTCTCTAAGACTATCAAATCTTTAATTTCACAGCTTCATGCAATGACCTCTCTAGGCCTCCACTCAGAGACACCCCTGACACATGCCTAGCCTCAATGGCTTTCCTTAGATACTCCTTGACTCTAAAGCCAGAACCATGTGGCTGAAGTTGCCAATTTCTGCTGCTTGTTGGGGCTGGAACATGGTCCTTTGTTCAATTATATCTTTATCAGCTTTCTGTTTCCTGTAGTTTCCTTCACTGCCTAAGCTTGGCTATTCTGAAACTTGCTCTCTGGACCAGGCTGGCCTTAAACTCAGAGATCTTTCAATTACAGTTTTATCAGTTTCTGCCATCCAGGTACTGTGATTGGGGTGACTTACATTTTCAGAGGTTTAGTCCATTAACATCATGGTGTGACATGGTGGCATGCAGGCTAACATGGTGTTGGAGAAGGAGCTAAGAGTTCTACATCTTGACCTTCAGGCAACAGGAAGTGAACTGTAGTGGGTAGCCATTCCAGCTTTGATCTGAAAGTTCCAACCTCCATTGAGACTTCAGCAACTGTCACGCCTACAAGGCGGGACCAAGGGAGGCACCTGGGGACCCGAGATCTGGATCGGCGGACACTCTCTCCGTTCCAGGACGCTGGATGGTGGAGGTGGACAAAGCAGAGCTCCAGAGAACACCGCTGGACTATGATACACCTTCCCCAGACCCTGCGACCTACCTATCCCTTAATTTGTAAGTTACGCCATTAAATAAATCTCCTTTTAACTACGTGGAGTGGCCTTAATAATTTCACCAATATCTGGCGCTTACATGGGGCAAATTCCAAAGGCCTGGGTGGCTCCTGCCCTCAGCCTCCTCCCTGGCTAGCAGGTACCTAAACCCGCCTGCAAAGTTCCATATAACCAGGGAACACCTACACGGTTCCATTCCTGAAGAAGGGAGCAGCTATTCCAGTCTCAGCTCCCTAGCTTAGCCCTGAGACCAGCGAAAGAGGCACTCCCCGGCTTCCTGAGTGCCAGCACCCGCCATCTTGACTCCAGCAAGCTGCAGTCAGCCAAGATCACCAGCAGGCCCTGCTTTGGAGCTGTACCATCACCACCTGCTGACTGAAAAGTGCTACTACACCCCCCAAAACCACAAAAGGTAAGCAAAAGTACCTGATAATTTTACACCTTAAAATTGACTAACAAATTTTGAGTAATTCTTGTAATATGGCTGACAACATTACCTCACAAGAATTTGAAAACCTTTTTGCCTGTATGATGAATGACATCTTCCTGGAAATATACGATCTTCCTAAGGCATATCTGGCCTGTACCATTTTGGCATTCATTGTAATAATCCACACAGTGTTCAAACACTGGTTTAAAAACAAGAACAAAGATGAGTCATTATTGGGACTGATACAGGCTTTAAGCGAGAGCAATGAAGGCTTACAGAAAAAGATTCTTTCTCTGGAATCTGCTAACCAGGATTTACAGGCTTTCAAAACTAACAATGAAGGCTTACAGAAAAAGATTCTATCTCTGGAATCTGCTTTAATGGATAGCAATGAGACCTTAGAGAAAAAGATTCTCTCTCTGGAATCTGCTAACCAGGATTTACAGGCTTTTAAAACTAACAATGAAGGCTTACAGAAAAAGATTCTATCTCTGGAATCTGCTTTAATGGATAGCAATGAGACCTTAGAGAAAAAGATTCTCTGGAATCTGCTAACCAGGATTTACAGGCTTTCAAAACTAACAATGAAGGCTTACAGAAAAAGATTCTACCTCTGGAATCTGCTTTAAAGGATAACCATGAGACCTTAGAGAAAAAGATTCTTTCTCTGGAATCTGCTGATCAGGATTTACAAAACAGGCTTGTACCAAAAATTGATCTTATTGATAATAAATGTGAATATTTAATGGACAGAACACTAACTCTCCAGACACTATATAAGGAAGAAAGATTATCATTAATTGATAAGATAAGGTCCATGGAATCATGTGTTTCTGAGGAACATAAAAACTTCTGATTCCATGAGAAATCTGGAGTCCCTTGCCAGAGAGGAGGTTCACTCCATAGAACAGACCCTAGGTGCTCATTTGCAGGCCTTAGAAGAAACTCTCAGTAAACATGACAAGGGACCTAATAAGCAGAAGGGCAAGACCATAGAGGTTGTAACATCTCCAAATGGCTCTCACACAATGGCTTATCCTGTTATCATCCATGAGAAGCCAGAAGATGACACACACCCTGAACCATATAATACATATACATTACAACCAATTTCAACAAGGGACTTTAAAAATATAAAGGAAGCAGTAATTATGTATGGGATACACTCCACATACGTAAAACAATTGTTAAATTCGTTGTCTACCTCACATAGAATCATCCCAGATGACTGGCATCAGTTAATTTCATCTGTTCTAGAATATAGTCAGCAGCTACAGTGGAAAAGCTGCTTGAGAGAAGAGGCAAAAAATTTAGAACAACAAGGTAAACTCAGAGGTTTTGTGATCTCCCAAGATCAAATACTTGGTGAGGGATGTTTCGCTGACAGGAATGTACAAGCCATTTATGATGAACATACAATATCCCTATGCCGTACAGCAGCTCTAAATGCTTGGGAAAAAATTCCAGAACCTGGAAAACCAACTGAGGTATACACAAAGATATTTCAGGGACCGCACGAACCCTTCACTGATTTTTTACAAAGACTGAACACAGCTATAACAAGAGCTGTATCAGATAAAGAATTAAGAAAAGTATTAATTGAGTCCTTGGCATTCGACAATGCTAATGCAGAATGCAGAAGAATACTTATACCATTAAAGATCAGATCAGCTCCTTTGGAAGAATGGATTCAGTATACTAATGGTGTTGAGTCTCGTAACTACAGTAATGAGGCTTGGATAGGAGAGACAAATCCTAGAGGTGAAAGAAGGCCCCGTGTTACCAAATGTTTTAAATGTGGTACACCAGGTCATATAAGTAAAAACTGTACATGGGGTACTCCTAGGAGTAATACTCCTTTTAGGAATAGCCTAAACAGGAGACCCCAACCACCTCCCGGATTATGTAGAAGGTGTGGCAAAGGCCGACATTGGACCAGTGAGTGCAGATCAAAAATAGATATACGAGGTAACCCTTTACTGGTGGGAAATGCCTCAGGGGGCCTCTTGCAGGCCCCCAAATCAAATGTAGTATGGACATTCCCAGCCACTGTGGAAGAAATTCCTCTCCAAGACAACTGAATAAACCACTGCCTAATGTAAAAACCGATACTGCAATGGATGATAAAACAGCTCTGATGGATGGATCACAGTTTACAAAGAACACTATAAAACAAATATTTTGGCAGACTTCCATAAATGATCAAAGACCAAAGCTTAGAATTCGAATTAATGGCCTGGTTATGGAGGGACTGGTAGACACAGGTGCAGATGTGACTATAATTGCACCAAAATCATGGCATCCAAATTGGCCTCTTCAAGAGGTAGATGTCCAACTTTTAGGGATTGGCACCCTATCTCAGATAAAACAGAGTTCGAGATGGGTTGAATGCATAGGGCCAGAAGGACAGAGAGGAAGACTGAAGCCATATGTAGCAAATGTAGCAGTAGATCTTTGGGGCCGAGATCTGTTACAACAGTGGAATACCCAGATTAAAATTCCTACACTTTCAGAAAAAGAATACAGACCAATGCATGTTTCTAGGAATAATATCATCGCATGCTATAAAAATCAGGCACCAACCATTCAGGCTGTTCACAAACAGAGCACAACTGCTGTTGAACTCTCAGAAGTACCAACTGCCTTACCTTTAAAATGGCTAATTAATAAACCTGTCTGGTTTGGACAATGGCCTTTGACAAAAGAGAAGCTACAAGCTTTAGAACAGCTGGTTCAAGAGCAGTTAAATGCTCAACACATTGAAGAATCTACCAGCCCTTGGAATTCTCCTGTATTTGTTATTAAAAAAAAAGTCTGGTAACTAGAGAATGCTGACAGATCTGAGAGCTATTAATAAAGTAATTCAGCCAATGGGCTCCCTACAGACTGGGATGCTCTTGCCCTCTCTGCTACCTAAAGAATGGCCTATAATAGTTATTGACTTAAAAGACTGTTTCTTTACCATACCCTTATAAGAAAATGATAGAGAAAAATTTGCCTTCACAGTACCTAATTATAACAATTATCAGCCAGTCAAGAGATATCAATGGAAGGTCCTCCCACAGGGACTGTTAAACAGCCCTACTTTGTGCCAATACTTTGTGCAGAAACCATTGGAGATAATTCGTGTAAAGTTTCCACAATCCATAATTTATCACTATATGGATGATATCCTATTAGCTGATCCAAAGTTAGATACATTAGAAAGCATGTTTGAAGAAGTAAAAAAAGTTTTGCCTCACTGGGGACTGCAAATTGCTCCTGAAAAAATACAAAGAGGAGATTCTATTAACTACTTAGGATATAAGATAGAGCTACAAAAAATTAGACCCCAAAAGGTACAGCTAAGGAGAGATCGATTGAAGACTCTTAATGATTTTCAAAAGTTATTAGGAAGCATTTCCAACTTACTGAGTATCATGGGAATACCCAAAGATGGACTACAAAATTTGGCTAATACTCTAGAAGGGGACAAAGAATTAAATAGTCCAAGAGAATTATTAGCCGAAGCTGAGAAGGAATTGGCTCTAGTAGAAAAGACAATTCGAGAAGCACATGTAGATCGTGTGGATCCAAAACTTAAATGCATTCTTGTCATATTCCCCTCCAGACATTCCACAACAGGTATTTTGATGCAGAGGGAAGATATTATATTGGAATGGATATTCCTACCACGTAAACCAAATAAGAAATTAAAGACTTACATAGAAAAGATCTCTGATTTGATTCAAAAAGGTAAACTAAGACTTCGCCAGTTGACAGGAATGGACCCAGCAGAAATTGTAGTACCTTTAACTAATGAAGAAATTTCATCACTATGGAAAGATAATGAATACTGGCAGAGAGCCTGCAGTAACTTTTTGGGAGAGATTAACAACCACTATTCCAAAAGCAAGAGAATAGAATTCATAAAGAAGACCGAATGGGTCCTTCCTCACATTGTATGACAAAAGCCAATTTCTGGAGTCCTCACATTCTATACTGATGCAAATAAATCAGGGAAAGCAGGATATAAATCAGGAGACTTAAGTAAAGTGGTACAAAGTCCATACAGCTCTGTACAAAAGGCAGAACTGTATGCCATTCTTATGGTACTGATGGACTTCACAGAACCCCTCAATATAGTCACTGACTCTCAATATGCAGAGAGAGTTGTTTTACATATTGAAACTGCTGAATTTATTCCTGATAATACAGAATTAACTTCATTATTCATACAATTGCAGGAAATCATCAGAAAAAGGGAACATCCTATATATATAACACATATCAGATCCCATACAGGTCTGCCAGGACCTCTAGCACAAGGTAATGATGAGATTGATCAGTTACTAATAGGTAATGTGCTAGAAGCCTCAGAATTTCATAAGAAATGCCATGTAAATAGCAAAGGTTTGAAGAAGGATTTCTCCATCACTTGGCAACAGGCTAAGGATATTGTGAAAAAATGTCCTACTTGTTCCATCTATAACCAACTTCCATTACCTGCAGGGAGCAATCCAAAAGGTATACAAAGAAATGAAATTTGGCAGATGGATGTGTTTCATTTTGCAGAATTTGGAAGATTAAAGTATGTACATAATACCATTGACACCTATTCAGGATTTCAATGGGCAACTCCTATGAGTTCTGAAAAGGCTGATTGTGTGATTACACACCTATTAGAAGTTATGGCCATCATGGGGATACCTGTACAAATTAAGACAGACAATGCCCCAGCATATGTCTCCAATAAAATGAGACAATTCTTTGCTTATTACAATATAAAGCATGTTACAGGTATACCACACAATCCCACAGGCCAAGCAGTCATAGAAAGATCCAATCGAACTTTAAAGGATATGCTAAATAAATAGCAACAGGTAACAATGACTCCTAGAAATAGATTGCATAGTGCTTTATTAACCTTGAATTTTCTCAATGCTAATGAGAAAGGAACAACAGCTGCAGAGAGACATTGGACGACAGACAAAACTCCTGAGCTAAACCAACCGGTTTATTTCAAGGATGTGCTGACCTCAGAATGGAAACCTGGATATGTTCTACTTTGGGGAAGGGGTTTTACCTTTGTTTCTGCAGGAGAAGAAAAGCTATGGATACCAACAAAATTAATAAAAATTCGATTTGAACAGGAAAAACCCCTTGATGAGGTGAAGTAAAAGATCATTCACCATTGTGACATCTCTACAAGTTGTAAGAAAAATTTAACAATCAAGGTTGGGGTAGGGTTTTGTTTTTGTCTTTCCAGGATAATGGAAATACCCATCTTCCAAAAATCATAAGGCCTTGGATATCCGGATGTTTACAGCAGAAAGAAAGAATCTATTGGTACCAATCTACACATGGTAAAATCTCACTGTCTAACATCTAGCTCTCTATCAATCTAGAAAAGTTGTGGTTCCAATTCAATTATAAGCCAAGCTGGCTTTGGAGATGGAATTGGCTCACTCCTTCTCTAAACCCAAGCACATTGCTAAAAGAAAAGTTTGAGAGATTCTTCAGTCCCATATCAGAAGAGCCCTCTGGTGTGGGACAGAAGGAAACCAATAAAAAGGGACCATTGTCTTCTAGATTCTAATTCTCTCCATGCTTACTCTTGATTTCTCAGAATCCTTTCTTACATGCTATGTCCTCTTTAAATCCAAATCTTCCATTTTGATAACAAATAAGTTTTTCTAATAGCAATCTCAGAAGTCTCCAGAAGGAAGATGGGGCCCCAACAACAACTCTACCCAATCCAGAATGATGCCATGGTAATTATCATCATACTACACTTCTTACCAGAATTTCAGACAATCTTACCCATTACTCTAAGACTTGCTGCAGAACCTACAGTTAGTCTAACTGAGATTTAACTATCTGAGCTTTCTCACAGTACCCAACAGAGATAACATCACCCCCTAAACAGCAGGAAGCAATTCTAAGAAAACGACGCCCCTTCTCCCTTAGGTTTCATAATTCTCAGGGTTATGGATGATGGTTATAGGGTTGGGGGTGGAAGGAAATATTAAACTCAGTATTGTAAAAAAAAAAAGGAAAAGAAGAAATGGAATGGATAGGTATAAGACATTATGGTAGATTATTGTGTATAATAGTAAACAAATTTAGTAAAATAGCAGCCTTAAATAATTTGCACTGTAATTTGCACTGTTATGGATTCTTATATGTTGATACAAATGTAAACTATTTTTATATTCCTGTTTAAGATAATTTGTATATTGATACAAATACCGAACTATACTTGTTATAATGTACATATATTTCTACTCTTATTTGAAATATTTGTATATTGATACAAATGAAAATTTATATCTGTCATACTTTATGTATGTTCTACTTCTGTTTAGGATATTTGGTATATTGATATATATTTAAGATTATTGTCAAATTGCATATCACACTACATACTACTACCTCTGTTATAAATATTGATATATATTTAAGATTATTGTCATATTGCATATCGCACTATACACTCCTACCTCTGTTATAACATCTTGTGTATTGTCACAATTTTGAAGTCATCGTTCTTTACCATACACTTGCTTATAGACTGTCTACCTTGTTTACGTGAAGCCTTAGTCCTTAGGTTATTTCGGTAGATAAGACTTATAGATTTATAGTCACCTATGCTTGTCATCTCTGTAGTTACGTTAGTTAGGTTATACAGATTTACAGATACATAGGTCAGATGGACAGGTAATCTTCAAACACTTCATAGACCTAGAGAATATGGCATTTAAATAACTTAGAATTCTGTCGATGTGAGACACAATTGCTCCTGGCTGCACCAATTTGATCCCGAGAGAATGTTGGGCTTCTAGACATTTCCATTTGGAAGTTTGTCTTCTTGGCACAGAATGGCCTACTGGTCAAAGAACTGCCCTTGCCTCGATGGCTGACAGTACAAATGCAATGCTATCCTTTCTGGACAAGCGGGACACAAGGAAAGCGACCACTGTACTCTGCCAAGACAGGGTAAGATGGTCTTTAAGAATTCCTGCTTCTGAAAATGGTCTGTCAGATACTTTAGGCCTGTAGCCAATTTGAATGCACCAACAATGCTGAGAAACATTAGGTGACTGTCCAGGCTGCCAGCTGTCTTGGTCTACTCTCGCTAGATTCCCAAAAGTTGCTTGCATCCATCTACCATTTCTCAGGTACCATTATATTCCTTCTCAGGTCTTTGATGGGATTGAAGACTAGCAGTTATAGTTACAACTTAGTAGATAGAACATATTAAGTATTAGATTCAGGTTCTTTAGGATAGGACACCTTTTGGAATGATCTTTGTAACATGCCATTTACCTATGCTCTATACTTCTCTGGATTTTAGTATGTGTTTCTTGCTTGATATTGTTTACATTGGTTGTAGTTCCATCTTATCTAGGTCATTATCCCTCATTATTCCTGGACAATATTTGATAACCATTCCTTTGTATATAGTCTTGTATTAGGTTAGAACTTTCTTATTTAGACAAAAAGGGGGAGATGTAGTGGGTAGCCATTCCAGCTTTGATCTGGAAGTTCCAACCTCCATTGAGACTTCAGCAACTGTCATGCCTACAAGGTGGGGCCAAGGGAGGCGCCTGGGGACCCGAGATCTAGATCGGCGGACACTCTCTCCGTTCCAGGACGCTGGATCGTGGAGGTAGACAAAGCAGAGCTCCAGAGAACACCGCTGGACTGTGATACACCTTCCCCAGACCCTGCGACCTACCTATCCCTTAATTTGTAAGTTATGCCATTAAATAAATCTCCTTTTAACTACGTGGAGTGGCCTTAATAATTTCACCAATAGTGAACTGTCTCACTGGGTTTAGCTTGAACACAGAAAAACTCAAAGCCCACCCCTACAGTGACACACTTCCTTCTATAAGATCACACCTACTTCAACAAAGCCACACCTCATAACAGTGCCACTCCTTATTTTCTGTTCTTTCTAACTACTACAGAAAGACTTCTGCTGACTTTTCTCCCAGAGTAGCATGAATAGCAATTTACAGCTGTTGGTTCTTAGATTTTTCTTTTCCATCATCATTCTCAATATATTCTCTAATTCTTTCCTGGCTTGTAGGGCTTCTGTAGAGAAGTCTGATTCTACATACAATCAAATTTCATTTTAAATTTTTTACTTGATTTCTTCTTATTGCAGTTTTTAGACTGATCCTTGCATTTGATTTGGACAGTTTAGCTATAACATACCGGGGTATTTAAAACTTCATTTATTTGTAGTCATATTTATAGTGGTGTTCGAATTGAATTCATTTGGAGATGTTCAACTGTTCTGTATCTAGCTATTCATATTTCTCCTGGTTTCAACAATTTTTGTTATTTATTTAGTTAGATTTTCTACCCCTTTAAATGTTTTTCTTTTCCTGTGGAATTCAAATTTTTTCTTTGTTTTTTTTTTTTCCCATTAGTCTCATAGCTTTATACTTTCTGTGTTTTTTCTTTTTTTGACACACTTGTATATTTGGATTATCCCTTGTAGTATACATAAATTAAGTCTGAGTTTCCTGTATGTTTGAATAAATTTCCTTAAAAACTGAAATACTACAGAAACCGCATAATAGTATCTTTAAATAATTAAAAAGCATACTTGGTGTTTGAAAGATTTCGAGCAGCATACAATTACAATTAATGAAAAGAGAGGCCATAAATTTGAAAGAGAGCAAGGACACAGTACACAGGAGGGCTTGGAGGGAGGAAAGGAAAGGAAAAAATGTAACTATATTTTAATCTCAAAAACAGTGAAAAAAAGGAAGCTTTCTCATTTGCTAACAGCTCTGTTAGTAGCTGAAAGTTTTCCTATGTCCTGCTTGGTCTGCAGCCCTTCAGACTCAAGTAAACACAAAAAGGCTTATATTAATTAAAACTGCTCTGCCATTAGCTCAGGCATACTACTGACTAGATCTTACATATAAACTCAGCCCATTTTTGCTAATCAATATGTTGCCACTTGTTCCATGTCTTTACCTGTGTCCCTTTACATGCTGCTCCCTGGATGGTGGGCTGGTGTTTCCTGACTCAGCCTTCCTCTTCCCAGCTTTCTCCTTGTCTGTTGGCCCTGACTATACTTCATGCCTGGCTACCAGTCAATCAGTGTTTCATTAAACTAATGTACAAGGGAATTATCCCACAGCATCTGTTTTTTGATGTGAGTGTTTGCAAAAGTCTTCTTCCTTTTATGTAACACTGCACTTGACATGAGTTCCTCTTTTATTTTTTGATATTTCAGTAAACTATTGGTTGACAGAATTGCCTCCTCTCTGTAATTCACCAGTTCTGAATGTGAAAGTAGACACTGAAATATGTTCTCTAGATCTTTTATAAAATATGCTGTTTGTTTTCTAATGAGAGACAGAAGGGGGTGGAACTGGATTGAAGAGGAGGAGGGAAGGAATTGGGTAGGGTTGGGGGGAGGGAAAACCATAATCAGAATATATTATATGAAAAAACCTATTGTCAATAAAAGAACAAAAACTGCAGCTATTCATTTCACCCCCTATTTGCAAATCTACTCCAAGGGTGATAGTGCAGACATCAAGGGACAAGTGCTGGTCAAAATGAAATGTCACCCAGACACCAGCTTACAAAAACCATATGAATTTCACGTTACTCAGTATGTTGTTGGTCATGTAAATAAGAACCTTAAAGTTGAGATTCTTGCTGGGACAATTAATGTGTATTGAACACAATGAGCTCTTTAAGACCCAAGATATCTTCCTGAAATCCATGAAGGAAATTGATCAGAAACAGAAGGAAGCTAAATGACAAGCTAATTCAGTTCATCTTAAAGATTGGCCTGAGCTATCCAGAAGTGACATTTTGTGAGAACCAATCAGAAGAAGCCTTACCTTCTGGAGCCCATTTCCCCTGACTCATTCTTCATTGTATATAAAAAAGAAACCTCTATACAACAACAAACATTTAGCCAAAAGTTAATATATTTATAAATGTGCAATGAATATTTGGAAAATACTAAGATTTCAGTCTTTGTTTAGGTATGAGAATATCATGTTTATTAAATTATAAATTTAGTGAATATTTGAAATGATAAGATTCTGAATGATTTTGGTAAAGAGGTAGTTTATTAAGTATTTATTTGTCCTAATGTAGCAATAAAAATTTAACTCAATCTTGAGTACAGGTATAATTCTTAATATGAATTGAATTATGTTATAGCAACAAGACCTTCCAAGCTTGTAGTGATATTGCCTTCTATCACTTATAATTTTCTTGTTAATGTCTCTTAACTCAATCATTGTTTTCTCCTTGGATGAGGCAATTTTAAATACCCATTCAACTACTTACTGTATTTATCTGGGTTATTTATCTACATTTAAGTGACTCTTCAATATTAACCTCTGTTGGAAGTATTAATTTGAAGAAATTATAAAGAGATACAATTTTTACATCCAATATGGAGAAAAATAATCTTATGCATTCTATAAAAAAGACAAATAAATTACTTTGTAAATGACAAACTTAAGCATTTTTATTATTTGTAAAGCTCTGCTTACTTTTGTGATTTTTTTTTAATTTATTTATTTATTTATTTATTTTTTATTATTATTTTTTTTAATTTTTATTTTGCAATACAATTCAGTTCTACATATCAGCCACAGATTCCCTTGTTCTCCCCCCTCCCGCCCCCCTCACCTTCCCCCCAGCCCGCCCCCCATTCCAATCTCCTCCAGGGCAAAGCCTTCCCCACAGACTGAGATCAACCTGGTGGACTCAGTCCAGGTAGGTCCAGTCCCCTCCTCCCATGCTGAGCCAAGGGACCCTGCATAGGCCCCAGGTTTCAAACAGCCAACTCATGCAATGAGCACAGGACCCGGTCCCACTGCCTGGATGCCTCCCAAACAGATCAGGCCAATCAACTGTCTCACCCACTCAGAGGGCCTGATCCAGTTGGTGACCCCTCAGCCATTGGTTCATATTTCATGTGTTTCCGTTTGTTTGGCTATTTGTCTCTGTGCTTTATCCGACCTTGGTCTCAACAATTCTCTCTCATATAAACCCTCCTCATTCTCGCTAATTGGACTCCCAGAGATCCACCTGGGGCCTAGTCATGGATCTCTGCCTCCAGGTCCATCAGTAGTTGGATGAGGTTTCTAGCACGACAATTAGGGTGTTTGGCCATCCCATCACCAGAGTAGGTCAGTTCGGATTGTCGCTCAACCATTGCCAGCAGTCTGTTGTGGGGGTATCTTTGTGGATTTCTGTGGGCCTCTCTAGCACTTTGTTTCTTCCTATTCTCATGTGGTCTTCATTTACCATGGTCTCCTATTCCTTGTTCTCCCTCTCTGTTTTTGATCCAGCTGGGATCTCCCACTCACCCAAGCTCTCTTTCCCTCGACCCTCGCCCTTCACTACCCCCACTCCTGTCCAGGCTGTTCATGTAGATCTCATTCCATTTCTCTGTCGTTGGGCGATCCCTGTGTCTTTCTTGGGGTCCTGTTTTCCAGGTAGCCTGCCTGGTGATGTGAGTAGCAGTCCAGTCATCCTTGTTCCACATCTAGTATCCTGTTATGAGTGAGTACATACCATGTTTGTCTTTCTGAGTCTGGGATACCTCACTCAGGATGATTTTTTCTAGATCCATCCATTTGTCTGCAAACCTCATGATGTCATTGTTTTTCTCTGCTGAGTAGTATTCCATTGTGTATATGTACCACATTTTGTTTATCCATTCAAGGACCTCAACATAAATCCAGCTACTCTGAACCTGCTAGAAGAGAAAGTAGGAAGTAGTCTTGAACACATTGGCATAGGAGACCACTTTCTAAATAGAACACCAGTAGCACAGACACTGAGAGAAACAATCAATCAGTGGGACCTCTTGAAACTGAGAAGCTTTTGTAGGGCAAAGAAAACGGTCAACAAAGCAAAGCGACAGCCTACAGAATGGGAAAAGATCTTCACCAATCCCACATCTGACAGAGGACTGATATCCAGAATATATAAGGAACTCAAGAAATTAGACATCAAAATGCCCAACAGTCCAATTAAGAAATGGGCTATAGAACTAAACAGAGAATTCTCAACAGAGGAAACTCAAATGGCTGAAAGACATTTAAGGAATTGCTCAACATCCCTAATCATCAGGGAAATGCAAATCAAAACAACTCTGAGATACCACCTTACGCCTGTCAGAATGGCTAAGATCAAAAACACTGAAGACACCTTATGCTGGAGAGGATGTGGAGCTAGGGGAACTCTCCTCCACTGCTGGTGGGAATGCAAGCTTGTACAACCACTTTGGAAATCAATATGGCGATTTCTTAGAAAATTGGGAATCCATCTCCCCCAAGATCCAGCTATACCACTCTTGGGCATATACCCAAGGAATGCTCAACCACACCACAAGAGCACTTGTTCAGCTATGTTCATATCAGCGTTGTTTGTAATAGCCAGAACATGGAAACAACCTAGATGCCCTTCAACTGAAGAATGGATAAACAAAATGTGGTACATATACTTTTGTGATTTTAAACTAAATTCTTAACCTGAAAAATTAAATATTAATTTTTATCAGTGCTTAAGTTTGCATGTGTGTGTGTCATTTCTCTAGGAGTTAGATTTAGATAAGAGGCTGATGAAAGTGGGGAGCTCTTTCAGGGTCACAGGTGATGTATACAATTGGCATCTTCCTATTTTGCATAAGAGAGTTATACATTTATATCTGTGTTCTGTCTGAAGCCTCAATTCCTCATCAACCTCCTCTGTGGGTAAGAATGACCAGAAAAATACTTGAGTATTAATCTCAGGATTCCCTGCTGAAAAGCACAAAAATCAACATCCCCCAGTAAGACAGTCTTTTAGGTAGTGTTAGTTTTCGAGCAGACTTTCATACAAACAGAGCACTCACTTCTCAGAGTACAGCAAATATGAGACCTTAAAAGCTCTAGGAAGCATTCTGAGTTCCTATGACCCAAGATATGTCTGTACATAGTTGAAAATTTGCTTCTATGAGAAGAAAGAAAATAAGTTTATGACTTTTCAGTCATATCCTCTTTAAGTTACTAGAGCAATAGCCATGATTTATAAACATAAATGAATGAACACATACTAATATTTATTTCTTCATAGAAACTTTATGATATACTAAAAAAAGGAGGCTGTATAACACTTCCAGAAAGGAAATAAGAAGAATTTAAAGAAGCTAACTTTCTACATGCCAATAAGTAAAATGTACTGCTCTCTTTTATTTGGAATTTTGGTTTATGTAAGATTAACAGAAAATAAATAAGGATTTTTAAATAGCAAATTTTAGGATATTGTTAAATAAAACACACTATCTACTTTTAATTGGAATTTTTGTTATGTCTATATGCAAATGAAGACATAAATAGAAATGAAAAATGTAATTATGTAGTAAATAAGAATTCCTAAAATCTGACACCTTATGTAGGAGTGCTTTTTAATTCTCCATAACTTGGGTCTCTGGTCACCAACATTTTTATTGCCCACTTAATTTCTTTGTTTCTCAAGGTGTAGATCAGAGGCATAAATGACATTGGCCCTACAGTGTGTAAAAGGGTGAGGAATTTGATGTGAATTCTGCATGTACTTGCTCTTGGGTGGCATGTGAAAAGAGCTTATGATTCCAAAGAACAAAACCACAGCAATCAAGTGGGACCTATAGGTACCAAAAGCTTTCCTTTTGCCTTCTGTGGATTTTATCTCTAGCATACTCAAAACAAAGCTGGCACAAAAGAGCAGAATAAATCCCAGTGTTCTCTCCACATAAGGGATTGTACTATAGAGAGTTTTTTTTCCCAGAAATGTTATTTTCCTGCAGGATATTTTGATCAGGGAAGGATCTTTATACATAAAATCAACCATCCTGTGGTGAATACAGAGAGTTCATTGGAAAACAAAGCTAGTCTGTGTGGTGGTATTTTACTTGTACTGAAATGTGATTTTAATTGTATGTTAATCAATAAAGTTGCCGGGGGTCAGAGCTATTAGAGCCATAGCAAGAGCGTGGCGGTGGTGGTGCATGCCTTTAATCCCAGCACTTGGTAGACAGAGCTAGGTAGATCTCTGTGTGTTCAAGGATACAGCCAACATTGGAGACACACGCCTTTAATCTCAATACCATAAGGACCTGGAGGGCTGTACATACAGGCAGTGATGAGGCAGTCACGTGTTTGGGTTTACAACCAATGAGAAGGCAGAACAGAAAGACTATTTAAAGACATACACACAGGAAGTAGGCCCCTTAATTCGGAGAGCTCTCTTGGCTGAAGAAGGAAGGGTAAGGCTCTTAGTTCTGACCTCTTGGCTTTCTTCTCTGAATCGGCTCTGTGTTTCTTATTTAATAAGATGGTTGGTTACATCTACAAGTCTGAACCATTATGCAGTAGGAAGTTTCTCTGGTCTGGCCCAGCCCTGAAGTCCAGACAAATCTCTCCCACCCACAGTCCCACAACTGCTTATAAAATAATTACACAAAGGCTTATATTAATTGCCAACTGGATGGCCTATGGCTCAAGCTTTTGGCTAGCAAGCTCATTCATGTTAAATTAACCTATTCCTGTTAATCTATATGTTGACATGTGGCTGTGGCATTAGCAGTCTGCTGGCACCTTGTTCCTTTGGGCACAGTCTCCCATCTCCCTCATTCCAAACTTTCTCTTTCCTGTCTCTCCCCTTCAATTTCTTACCTACCTCTAAGCTGCCTTGCCATAGGCCAAAGCAGTTTTTTTTTATTAACCAGTGGGAACAACATATATTCACAGTGTACAGAAAGACATCCCACGGCACTATTATCTTCCCTATACCACCAATCCAGGCAAAGGTGGTCTGGTGGAACTTTAGGTAAATAACAATATCATAGTGTATGGGTCCTCAGATAGCACTGAAACAGTCATAGGTCATTACTATATGCACAACACACTATGTAGATCCCAGTTCCAGAGTAATATAGAGCTTGACTACACAGCATAGCTGATTGTCTTCTTTGGGCTCATGAGATTCCTGAAAATTTTGGGGACAATGTTCATAGTGAAACACAGGTCTAAAAAGCAGAGTTTGAAGAGGAAGAAGTACATGAATGTGTGGAGTTTGGAGCTCAAGACCAACACTAGTATGTTCTCTGTGTTTCCCATCACTGCCACAATGTAGATGACAGAGACAGTCAATAGAAAAGCTGTTTCCACTTGGGGCTGGATGAAGCAGCCCACTATAATGAAACCTACTATGCTGCTAAAATTGGACTCTGTCATTGTTTATTTGAGTCCTCTTTCTTGGTAATTCTTATATTTCTGTGAGAAGGAAAGTTGATAGCATGACCAACAGAAAAATAAAATAAGTGTTTCAGTACTGAAGCTAACAGAGAAAAGCAAGATGTGGATACAAATTTCTCTAAAATGACAAATTAAAATCATTAAAAATGATGGATAAATGCATATCAATAAGAAATATACAATGTAGATACTAAATTCATATAAAATGTGTTTGAGACTGAAAATGAAATATATATATCATAATGTGCTCACTTTAGAAAAAATGAACTGAAACTGAATTGATGACTGTATGCATGGATATAGCTAGAGCACAGAAAACATACACAAATCCAAAACTATACAGGGCAGCAATACTTTCATGGAGAAAGATTTCAGAATTAAAGACAGTTATGTTAATTAAAATTTTAAATAATTACAGTTATGTAAGTTGGCCATTAATTTTGTTGTCTATGAAGCAATTAATTGTTGAAGACAGCTCAAATTTCAGAATTAAGGAACAGTTGGTAATATCTCTGTCCTAGTCGTTGTTATGCCTACTTTGTACCAGAATCCAACTCAATAGTTTTTAGTAATGGATCTATTTCCTTTGGTGACATCAATTCTATAGACTTTAATGTGGATGAGTACCCAAATTCAGTCATTTAATATGATATTAATCTTTTTGTAAACTGTAAATAATCCATAAGTGCAGGTCAAACTATTAAGTTACAAAGATAAAGAAATATAGTGGACACAGCCAGTCCCTGGGAACCCCCACCTAACTCTCCAACAGTTGTTGGCCAGCAGGGAAAACTCCCATGGCCAGGCTCCCTGGCCAACATACCCCATCAGACCCTCAATCTACAAGACCAATGCCCTACCCCAATATCAATTTACCTGTGACACCAGTAACTTCCTGAGACAAGAAATCCACCAGCTGCCATTGGACCAAGAGGTGAGTGACTCCTCTCTCACCCAAAGCGTCCTGCCTCTAAGACCAAGGTCCAGGGACACAGCCTGTCTCTGGGAACCCCCATTCAACTCTGCCCTAGTTGCTGGCCAGCAGAGAAAACTCCCGTGGCCAGGCTCCACCATTAAAACCCCCACTGGACCCTGCAATCTCCAAGACCCATGCCCTACCCCAGTACCCATCTGCCTGTGACTCCAGTAACTACCTGAGACAAGGAATCTGCCTGCACCCATTGGACCAAGAGCTCCCATTGGACCAAGAGTAGCTTCCTAAGACAAGGAATCTGCCAGCTCTCATTGGACCAAGAATGGCTTCCTGAGACACAGAATCTGCCAGCTCTCACTGGACCAAGAGCCCTGATAAGACCAAGAGTGGCTCCCTGAGACACAGAATCATCTAGCTTGGATTGGGCCAAGTAACGCTCTGAGATACAGAATCTGCCAGCTCCAATTAGACCAAGAGCTAAGATTGGACCCAGAGGGGCCCCCTGAGACACAGACACAACAAACACAGGGTGGACCAATAGCAGCTCTCTCAGACACAGGCACCTCTTGCACCTATTACAGGAAGAGATGGGCAGACATCAGGGCAAAAATACATATATGGCGATATTTTATTTGTACTGAAATGTGATTTTATTTGTATGTTAATAAATAAAGTTGCCTGGGGGTCAGAGCTAATAGCAAGCCATAGCAGAGCTGGGTGTTCATGGAGCACGCCTTTAATCCCAGAACTTGGTAGGCAGAGCTAGGTAGATCTCTGTGTGTTCAAGGATACAGCTGGCATTGGAGACACAAGCCTTTAATCTCATACCAACCATAGAAGACCTGGAAGTCTCTACAGACAGGCAGTGACGAGGCAGTCATGTGTTTGGGTTTACAACTAATGAGAAGGCAAAACAGAAAGACTATATAAAGACAAACACAAAGGAAGTAGGTCTCTTTTGGAGAGGTCTCTTGGCTGAAGAGGCTAGATGCAGCAGGTGGTAAGGCTCTTAACTCTGATCTCTTGGCTTTCTTCTTTGCATTGGTTCTGTGTTTCTTATTTAATAAGACGGTTGGTTACATCTACATACATATAACAACATAAAGAGCAATATGGCATCACCAGAACCTAGCACTCCTACAACAGCAAGGCCTGAACATCACAATGTAGAAGAAGCAGAAGAAAACAACCTTAAAATAGCTTCATGAAGATGCAGGAGGCCTTTCAAGAAAAAATGCAAAATTCCCTTTAAAAAATTGAGGAAAAGACAAACAAAAAATTGGAAGAAATCAATAAATCCCTTAAAGAAAGCCAAGAAAACCATGAAAAAGCAATTAAACATGTGAAGGAAACAGTTAAGAGCTGAAAATTGAAACAGAAACAATGAAGAAGATACAAATAGAGGAAATGCTGGAAATAGAAAATCTGAGTAAACAAACAGGAAACACAGATGCAAGCATAACCAACAGAATACAAGAGATGGAAGACAGAATATCTAGTGCAGAAGATACAATAGAGCAATTAGATTCATCAATCAAAGAAAACGCCAAAGCCAAAAAAGTCGTAACAAAAATGTCCAGGAAATCTGGGACACCATGAAAAGGCCAAACCTAAGAATAATAGGGATAGAAGAAGGAGAAGAATACCAACTCAAAGGGACAGAAAATATATTCAACAAAATCATGGAAGAAAACTTTCCCAACTTAAAGAAAGAAATACCTATGAAGATATAAAAAGCTTATAGAACACCAAACAGACTAGATCTGCCCAAAAAGTCCCCTTACCACATAATAATTAAACCACTAAACATAATGAATAAATAAAGAATATTAAGAGCAGCAAAGGAAAAAGGCCAAGTGACTTATAAAGGCAGACCCAACAGAATACACCCGACTTCTCAATGAAGTCTTTGAAAGCCTGAAGGTCCTGGACAGATGTAATGCAGACACTAAGAGACCATGGATGCCAGCCTAGACTAATACATCCAGCAAAACTTTCGATCACTGTAGATAGAGTGAACAAGACATTCCAAGGCAAAACCAGATTTGAACAATACCTATCCACAAATCCAGCTCTACAGAAGGCACTAGAAAGAAAATTCCAACCCAAGGAAGTCAGATACACCCACAAAAACACAGGCAATAGATAATCCCATAGCAGTAAATCCCAAAGAAGAGAAATATGCACACACACACTACCACCAAAAGATAACAGGAATTAACAATCTCTGGTCATTAAAATCCCTTAATATCAATGGACTTAATTCATCTATAAAAAGACATAAACTAACAGAATGGATATGAAAGCAGGACCCATCTTTCTGCTGTATAAAAGAAACACACCTAAATTTCAAATACAGACACTACCTCAGAGTAAAAGGCTGGGAAAAGTTTTTCCAACCAAATGGACTTAAGAAGCAAGCTGGTGTAGCTATCCTAATATCCAACATAACAGACTTCAAACTAAATCAATCAAAGAGATCAAGAAGGACATTACATACTCATCACAGGAAAGATCCACCAAGATAAAGTTTTAATTCTGAATATTTATGCTCCAAATACAAGGGCACCCACATATGTGAAAGAAACATTACTAAAGATTAAATCACACATCAAACTCCACACAGTAATAGTGGGAGACTTCAACACCCCACTCTAACCACTGGACAGATCTGCCAGCTTGAAAATTAACAGAGAAATAAAGGGCTTAACTGATGTTATGACTCAAATGGACTTAATCAATATCTACAGAGCATTCATTCAACCCTAACAAAAAAGAATATACCTTCTTCTCAGCACCCCATAGAACCTTCTCTAAAATTGACCACATACTTGGTCACAAAGCAAATCTCAACAGATACAGAAAAATTGGAATAACCTCCTGTATTCTATCAGACCACCATGGCTTAAAGTTAGATTTCAACAACAACAAAAATCACAGAAAGCCTACAATCTCATGGAAACTGAATAATGCTCAACTGAATCACTAATGGGTCAAGGAAGAAATAAAGAAAGAAATTAAAGACTTCCTAGAGTTCAATGAAAATAAATGTGCTACATACCCAAACTACTAATAGGAAAAAATTCATAGCATTAAATCCCCACATAAAGAAGTTGGAGAAATCTCACACTAGTGACTTAACAGCACACCTGAAATCTCTAGAACAAGAAGTAAGGTCATCCAGGAGGAATAGACAAAGGACACAGTAAATAAGACAAAATGGCAGCCTACAGAATGGGAAAAGATCTTCATTAACTCCACATCTGACAGAGGGCTGATCTCTAAAATATATAAAGAACTCAAGAAACTAGACATCAAAATAACAAACAACTCAATTAAAAAATGTGCTGTAGAACTAAACAGAGATCTCTTAAAGAAAGACTTTCAAATGGCCGAAACACATTTAAGGAATTGCTCAGCATCCTTAATTATCAGGGAGATGCTAATCAAAATGTCTCTGAGATACCATTTTACACCTATCAGAATGGCTAAGGTCAAAAGTACTGCACAGAGCTTTTGTTGGAGAGGATGTGGAACAAGGGAAACACCCCTCCACTGTTGGTGGGAGTGCAAACTGGTACAGCCACTTTGGAAATCAGTATGGCGATTTCTCAGAACATTGGGAATCAATCTACCCCAAGACCCAGTTATACCACTCTTGGGCATATACCCAAGGAATGCTCAATCATAACACAGGGACACATGCTCAGCTATGTTCATAGCAGCATTATTTGTAATAGCCAGAACCTGGAAACAATCTAGGTGCCCCTCAACTGAGAAATGGATTAAGAAAATGTGATACATATATACAATGGAGTACTACTCAGCAGAGAAAAACAATGACATCATGAAATTTGCAGGCAAATGGATGGAACTAGAAAATATCATCCTTAGTGAGATAACCCAGACTCAGAAGGACAAACATGGTATGTACTCACTCATAAGTGGATACTAGATATAAAGCAAAGGGTAAACAGGCAACAACCCACAACTCCAGAGAAGCTAACTAACAGGGACGGCCCAAAGAGGGATGCATGGACCATCCTGGGAAGATGAAATAGATGACATCTCCATGAGTAAACTGGGGATGAGGGGTGGGCAATGGAGGTAGGGGATAGGGAATGAGAACATAAGGGAATGGGATAGCTGATCTGGAACAGGGAGAGACTGGGAAAGCAATGAAAGAGATACCATGATAGATGAGATATCATGGGGATAGAGAGAAACCTTGTGCTTAGGAAGTTGCCAGGAATCCCCAAGGATGACCCCAGCCTGGATTACTAGAAATAGTGGGGAGGGTGCCTGAACTGAACTGGCTTGCCCCAGAGATCAGACCGGTGAACACCCTGTCATCACAGAGCTTTTCTCCAATGACTGATGGAAGCAGATACAGAGACCCACAGCCAATCCAGACAGAGCTCCAGGAGTCCAGTCAAAGAGAAAGAAGAGGGATTCTATGAGTAAGTGCATCAGGATCATGATGAGGAAACCTGCAGGGATAACCAAATCAAACTAGAGGGAACTCATGAAAGCTGTGGAGCCTACATGGGACTGGACTAGGCCCTCTGCATGGCAAGACAGTTATGTTGCTTGATCTGCTTGGGAGGCTCCCTGGCAGTAGGTTCAGAATCCATCTCTGGTGCATGAGGGAGCTTTTTGGAGCTCACTACCTATGATGGGACACCCCGTGCAGTCTTGAGGCAGGGGGAAAGGCTTGGACTTGCCTCTACTGGATGTGCCTCTCCATGGGAGGCCTTGTCTTCTGGTGGGTGGGAGAGGGGGTGGATTGGGAGGGGGAGGCTAGGGAGGTGGCAGGAGAGAAGAGGGGATCTTTGATTCATGTGTAAAATTAATAAAAAAAAAATTTCTTAATAAAAAAAGGAGAAAAAATAAAGAATTAGAGCCAGGAGAAGCACTTCAGGTGAAAGTGTTTCTCACATGATAATGAAATTGACAATATAAATCTTGTATTTCCAATAGGTGTTTCATGAAAAAAAGAAATATAGCAATTAAAATATATAATTCGAATATATCAACTTTAGGATGCATGAATGAATGATTCCTTAACCATGGGATTCAAATGTAGAAAGCTTGGTTACATAGAAACTTCCTAGCAAAGTAGTAAAGCACCTGTGCCCTTTAATAGTGAGTTCTATTGATGAGCAGTGCTCAGAGAAAGTGGCTAAGGAGGAAAGATTTGTAATAATCATAAGGATAGATTCTACTGATGGATGATGTAAAGTACATGGAACCTCTTTTATAGGGATGGGTTCTATCCACTGAGATAAAAGCTCAGGATCAGGGCCTAAACAATGCTCAGAAATTGGTGGATTCAGGAAGGCTGGCTCTATAGAACAGCAAAAGAGTACCAGGTTGCTACACAACATCCATTCTAGCCTTCTGGATGACCGGGCATCAGTCATTTTCTCCCTTTAGAGAAAATAGGCTTGAGTGTTTAACAAGTCTAGTTCTTCCAATGCTTTTGTTAAGCTGTGCCTCCTACAGATTTAGTTACGAATGATTTACTTTTCTCAATCAATATATATTTTTGTGTATATGCACAGACACAAATACATCTATAAATTTATATGTGAAAATTAAAGTACAATATTGCTCAAAAGCCTGACTGTTGAGGAAGAAAATAATGAGGAGGAAGTAGACTCTATACCCAATATAAAAGGAAAAAGTTCTGCAAAGTCATTAATTACTTCAAGAAATGATTTCAAAAGATCCTGTTATAAAGTACAATCTATACACATATTTTTCATGTCATAAAACCTTATCTTCTTGACATAGAATCACTTATAAATATGCAACGTTCTTTTACAGATGTCTCTAAAATAGATAGCACACATCATTTTCGTGTGATGAAATATACTTAGGTAAACTATATTATAGATGGCTCATGTTTATGAATAGAATAATATGTACAAATAGATTGATAATTTTTGTTATAAACTTTTCTTCAGCTGCATTTTTACTTATCATACAAAATAATGGGGCTCTCTATGACATTTCACACATATACATCATTGTGTTTGTTTATATTCACCCCCACTACCATTTGCATCCATCTCCTAATGTAACATTGGACTCTTTTCTCCCCTGCTTGTTCACATTTTTCTCCCAATAATCCCCTTTCTGCTTCTGTTATATGAGAGAAAATATTTAATTTTTCTCTCTTTTTTTTGTTACCAACTGTAGCTCCCCTTTTCACCTTTGTAGACCCCCTCTTTCTTCCTCATAGTTTACACTAGAGAACCTCCTAATCTAGAAGAACTTCCCCTCATTTTCTATTTTTGATTTCAATTTGAATTTATTATTAATATTGCTGGCATAATTTATGCATTTTGATACATATAGCTGGGATGATAATTACATACTGATAAGATGTTGTGTGCTAGTAGATACTTTGCAATGTAGCTTCTAACTTTGCTTGATTAGTTTAGGACATTCAAGCATGTAAAGGAAATCTATCTGTAAATTTGCTACCACCTTGTTAGTTTTGGCATTCTGAGTGGTGTAGGGGCAAAATCAAACTTGGGTCTCATTTTCAGCTTTTTTATGACAATTGTGCCTAGGATGTGACTCAAGTCAGTGCCTGCTTGATATGTAAGAGAATTTGGAATCAGAGAACATGTCTTTTTCTTGATTTGTAAATATTGATCATTTAGTTTTGTTATAATGTATTTTATACACCTTTCCCAAATTATATTTTGTCTTATTTACTATCTAGGTATTAAGAAGTATTTATGATGTCAATTTATTAATTAGTTCCCTTTTCTGTGCACGATTCATGTAGTATTTATAAATATCTTTGGTAATCTCCAAATCATAGAGATTATTTAATAGTATTTCCTAGACTTAATTTTGGTTTTATTCACATTTATATAGTTATTTACATTTATATACAGTTATATAAAAATTTTAGAGCTAAGTTTCAATACTAATTTCATGTAGGAACCCAATGACAGGACATTGACAATTTTATCTTATTTTTAATGGTCATTTTCTCACTAAACTGTCATATTTTAGAAATCTAGTGTTGAGATTTATGTATGTCTTTGTATGAATTATGTGTCTTATTTCATTATGTTTATTCCTGTACCCTTAGTACATGTTCATGTTGTATTGTTGTCTCTTGATAATAAGTTTTATATTTCTTTCTATTTTCATAGGAGGTAAAAATTACAAACCCATTTCATGAATATGATGAAAATATTAAGCAAATTAGTAGTATTAAAATATAGAAATATATTAAAGAAAAAACTTACAATCAAACTGATTTTTTCTAAGGTTTTTTAAGGTTTTGATTTTAAGATTTGACTGTTGAAAATTTTATCAACTTCAGACTGAACATATTGTATTTGTTTATTTGGGAACATATGTGTATGCATATGTGTGTGTGTGTGTCTTCAACCACAGTCAAAGAAGAAGATGCCATAAATTTTAAAGAAAACAAGGAGAGGGTTTCATGGGAAAGTTTGCAGGGAAAAAAATGGAAAGGGGAAATGACATAATTATATTATAATCTCAAAAATAGTTAAATAAAAAAGATAATTTGACTAGTATAATGAACACAATAAATATTTAACTCATCAATATGACTCAACTCAATATGATGAGTTAAATATTTGGTAAAATTCTTGAGAAAATATTCCATAAGTCTATGTGTCTATCAGTGAATAGATTTTTCAAATGTGCTACATATACACATCGAAATACTATTTAGCATAAGAAAAAAATGCTGTTATTGAGACACCATGGATAAACTTGAAGGACATTAAATGACCTAAGCCATTCTTAGAATTCTGATACCAACAATATAACACTCACATGTGAAATCTATGCATGTTGACCTCATAGGAACAGAGGATAGAGTTATGAACATTCAAAGCTTGTAATATCAGGGGCATTGAGAGACTGGAGAGGTAGAGCTCTTATAATACAAAGTTCAGTTAAATGGGCTAACAAGGGTATCATGGTGATCAGAGGGCCAAGAATGCAGCAAAGAACATACCACACAACAGACCACATGCAAGACATTTATTGGGGAAGGATGATGTGAAAGGCCACCTCTAAGCAGGAATGAGAGAGAGAGAGAAAGATCACGATAGAAGGTAAAGTTAAGGAGTTTAAGAGAAATTTTTTCTTAGGTATACATTTGAAACTTTTAGGCCCATGATCCCAGTAGTTGAGGGAAGGAATTCCCAAGACCATGGAAGTTTGGCAGATCCCACCCTCAAGAATAGTCAGAATAGGCAGGTGGGGAAACAGGCTGTTGATTGTACTTATCTGAAGTCCATTTGACCTGCAAGAGGTGGATTCAAGTTTATTCCTTGAATGTTTGAAGAACATTTTTAAGTTTACAAAAAGAGACAAAAGTTTTCAATCTGTTAGGGTTACCACTGCTAGTACTCTGCAATTTGCATTGTAGAAAGAGGAGTAGACTCACACCTTTGAGTCATAGTAGAAGCTTGGAAATCCAAAATGATTTTAGGTTAAAAGTATTAACACTCTTTCTAGAGAGCTGGATATAAAGATTGGACAGAGATGTTTTTAGCACAATGAGAAGCACTTTTAAGTCTATACTTAGGGAACAACCAAACAAAATTTAAAATCTTGAGCTTGTGACTAATGAAATAGTAGTTAGTGCTTAACAATAGCATAGAGAAGGAAAGAAATCTGAAACCTTTTTTCATTTTTACATACCTTAAATCACTTTCTTTTTTTCCATTTTTATTAAGAAAATTATTTTTCATTTTATACCCCAATCAGAGATTCCCCTCTTCCCTCCTCTTGCACTCCCCAGCCTTTCCCCCAACCTACCCCCCATTCCCTGCCACAAGAAGGCAAGGCCTCCCAGGGGGAGGCACATCCAGTAGAGGCAAGTCCAAGCCCTTCCTCCTGCCTCAAGGCTGCAGGAGGCATCCCATCATAGGTAGTGGGCTCCAAAAAGCCCCCTTATGCACTAGGGATGGAGTCTGATTCTACCGCCAGGGGGCCCCCCAAGCAAATCAAGCTACACAGTTGTCTCACCATGCAGAGGGCCTAGTCCAGTCCCATGCAGGCTCCACAGCCATTGATCCAACTTTCATGAGTTCCCACTAGTTTGGTTTGGTCATCTCTGCAGGTTTCCCCGTCATGATCCTGATGCACTTGCTCATAGAATCCCTCTTCTCTCTCTGACGGGACTCCTGGAGCTCTGCTTGGTGTTTGGCTTTCTTATGCCTTTACAAATTGCATTTACAAATCTTAAAACACTTTCTTAGACCCTCACAACTTACTTAAGCTTACAGGTCCTCAGATCTTTACAACTTGTATTGATACAGCTTACCCTACTTTCTTAGGCCCTCAGAAGTTACACAAACTGAACTTTTTTCTTTCCATCTAATCATTTACCAGAGACACAAGTGGTTGGTTACTGAGAGCAGTCATTGCAAAGCAAGTCTCCTTAACAAATGAATAGTAAAAAGTTACTTTGAAACCTGTTTTTTGAGTTTATCTCTTTTCAGAGCCTGGTGGTAAGGTAAACTGTATCTTTGACAGCTGGACACCTAGTAGTAGCTCTTCAGTGAGACCTGAGGCCTGATTTTTACTTGTGGAGAGAACTGAGAAGGCAACTGAAGCCTTGGAGGAGGAGCTGGTGTGCTTGCTGCTGTTAAACTGGCAAAGCTATCAGCCTAGTTGTCAACACCACGAGAGATATGAGAAGGATAAATTATAGCTTATGTGTAGTTCAAATATCCTATGTATCAATTAAAATGTCAGAGACTTACCCATTTCCTAGACCAGTTGCCCAAGGCTCCCATGGGTTTGTTCTGGGCAGAAGTAGTCAGTCTTCAGCTGTTATACAGGACAATATTTAATCTTTAGCTGTCATACAGAACAACACAGGCCTTTGGTTGTCAGACCCAGGTCGAGAGATTTTTTTCTGTAGAGGAGGAACTTGAGGGACTGACCTTTCTTTGAACAGACAGAATAGGGCAATCAGTCACAAAATGTCCAGTTTGTATGTAGCCTTGGCTGCATATGAGGCATGGGAAGTTTTCCCCAGGGGTTAGCCTTAACCACAATCCAGGATGTCATTGTGCCCCATCATCTTCTTCGTAGTCCTTAGTGTCTGCTAGGAGCTGGGGTGTCAGTCTGTTACAGTAAACTTTTTCCATTCAACATTTTAAATGCCATATTCAACAGAGCTCTGAAAAGTTTTGAGGATCATTATCTATTAAGTATATCTAAACTAAACAAACTTTGCTTGCTTTTAGCTACTTATTTTAAGCTTTACTTTGAAAACATACACGAGGCTAAATAAAAGCTTATTTCTGTAGTTAGTTACATTAGTACTTGGCATGACTACAAATATAATTCTGAACACATTAAAGAATTTGATCATTTATAAAGTAACTGACTATTAATTTGCATATATTAATTGTCTTTATCAGTTTATAATAAATTAGTATCATTTTTTATAAGATTAGAATTTTTACAGCTTTATTCCTGTTAAGTTTGAGCCTTAAAAAACAGTTTTGAATTGAAGCTCTTTTAGCAAAAAATAAACCTTTTCAACAGCTCATGAAATTTTCTCTAAAATTTAGTAGAAATGAGGTTACAGAGCAAGATTTGACAAATATAGGAAACTTGAAATAATAACCAGTATTTTTTTTCCAGACAAGGTTTCTCTGTGTAGTTTTGGTGCCTGGATCTCCCTCCAGGCTGGCCTTGAACTCACAGAGATCTGGCTAGCTCTGCCTCCTGAGTGCGGGGACTAAAGGCATGCGACATCACCACCAAGCCACACCCAGTATTCTATCTGACCACAGTGGAATAAAGCCAGTTATCAATAACATTAGGAACTATGGGAAGTACAGAAACCCATGTGTTAGGTATATTTGATTTATAATATTATTTAATCCAAATGTTTGTTTAGTAGTTTTTTTTTTCAGGTCTGTCTACTGGTAAAAATGAACTATTTAAACAACTCACTATAACTGTGTTGGGGTCAATCTGTGGCTTTAAATTTATTTGTATTTCTTTTTATGGACTTGAGAGCAGCTTTATTTGGTGTGTATACAGTTACAACTATAAAATAATATCATCTTTAAAAACTTTTAATTATAAATATACTTCATAGGGAGACTGGCAACTTTACCAATCCTTTTATAGTGTACCATTATAAAATATCATGGTTTTTGTATGACTTAGTGTATTCAAATAACTAAAGTTTAACAAAGTGAGCAAAGACAAAGAAGTTATTACTATTATTACTATGATCCTGAGTATACCTAAAGAATTTATAAATCTCATTTTTTTCAAATATATTTTATTTGTCAAACATATGCTGTTATTTATCTAAATTTTCTAGAAAACTAGTGTTAAACAGTCAGCTAAGACATAAGTAGTTAGGTTTAAGTCTCTACGTGTTTTGTTAATCTGAATAGACCTTTTTAACCTTAAAATTTTATCATTCTATACAATATATTCTATATTCCAAACCAGAGTTGAAAAAAATATATAGTGCGCTGTAGCAAATATAACCTTAAATTTTTATCATCGTACAAAAATCCATACCAATGCAATATATGTTGGAGACTTGTTGCTTATTTAGTCTAAAAAGGAGATATAATGACAAGCAGAAAACTCAGTAGGACTAAGAAATTTTATAATTGTTGCTCTGTGTCATGTGGTCTCATCAAAAGATGGTGGATAAGTCACATGGCATGTACTCTTTAACAGTACGTATTCAGTTGGCTAATGATGGCCAGTCATGTGGTTCCTTCCATCTTGATGAGGTCATTAGCCAAGATGGAGGAGAGCCACATGATTACTATTTAAAAACATGTTTTCCTAAGAGATCTATATATTTTTAAATGCTAGTTAAATTCAAATTATATACACACACAGGGAGTTGAATTACATATATACATAGTAAGTTGTGGCAAATAAAAATTACCTGTGTATAGATTTTTTTATTAATTCCTGTGGATTTCAGATCATGCATCCCAATCTCATTTATCTCCCCATCCTTTTGCATCTGCCATTTGCCCCTGCAATAAAATTTAAAAGAAAAGGGAAAAAGAATCTCATTGTGAAAGCCACAGTGTGACACAGTGACTCACACAGTGTACCCCTTAGTCCCCGCATCTTTACTTGCAAATGTTCACTGCAATGAGCCATTGGTCTGGTTCGAGGCCTCTGGTTTCTTCTGGGCCCTCACTGGGACTCCTCTTGGACATCCTACTGTTGTCTGTTTCATGGAGATCCTGAAACTTTGGATCTGCGGGACCAGCCTCTTCGTGTGCTCCAGCAGATCATAGAAGGGGTGGATGGTGAGGTGAGTCAACTCATAGCCCTGGTTCTGGGCCTGGGTGGTAGCTGGGTTGGTCAGCCCATCAGCTTTCCCTCATCCGCATCACTGGGGCAAGCTCTCCAGAATCTCCCCCTCCCTCCCTGCTAGCTCACCCTATGAAGCAAACAGTGAGGGGCAGGGCCAGCTCTCCTGCTCTTATGTAAAGATTTTTAATTTATGCACATAAAACTAAATTTTATTACAAATTTTATAGATTTTTAAACCATACTCAATAATCTTACAAATCCTAAGATAGAGTTTACAGCATAGTCTTACTTTTGTGGGGAGCAGAGTGGAAAGAAATCATAGAGAGAAAGGATTTTAAAGAGTGGGAAGTAGAACCTTAGAGATAAGGGACTTTTGAAAGTGTAGAGCAGAGCAAGTTTAGATATAAGAGATTTGGGAATCATTTATTTGTGCCGTGTCAGTTATGATTTGTGAGAATTTACAAATTCAGTTTGCCACTTCTTGGCCATTGATATGTACTGAAGCCAAGTACTCAAGTTGTTTGAGTCTGAGGAAGAGAGAGGTTTGCACACTGAAATTCCAGTGGAGGGTATTTCTATATGCTCTACAAGGTAGCTGAGAGCAGAAGCTGTGGGACCATAGGCTGAAGTGAGAAATGGCATAATTGGACTACAGGTGGGCTGCAGTTCCTAGGGGAAGGTGAGAGAAAGCTAGAAGAGAACAGGGGAAAAGGGAACTGGTAAGTGTCTTTAGTTGAGAGACATGGATGGGTGTAGCAGGCTAGAGCTGATAGATAGGAATACAAAGTTCCCCACGTGGTGGGTGCTCCAAGGGAGGAGAAGGCTCCAGCAGTCAGGGAGACACTTGTGGCATCAACAAAGAGAGGAATGCTTAAGGAACAAGGAAGAACAAGCAGGAACTCCACCCAAGTGAAGGTTTCAATACCGTAGAAGCCATGAAGGTGTAGAGAAGCTTCATGGCTTCAAGGAGAGAGCTAAGAGACAGGAGTTATAAGGTCACAGAGGCCCATAAGGACTTAGGGAAGCTGTGGGACATCACAGGAAGCTCCTAGAGGGAGGCAAGAAAACTCCCAATTCACAGGCCAGGAAGGCACAAAGAGAGATAGAGCAGGTAGCAGGAGAAAAGGGAGATGTCCACATGGGTGTAGCAGGTCAGAGGCATAGCAGGCTGCAGGAGACAGAGAAACACATAGGTGCTCACATTAAGGGCATAGCAGGTTGAAGCCCAGAGAGACAAGAGACAAATAGTTAGAAAGCAGGCAAAGTGAAGCAGCATCTAAAGAATAGGATTCTAGAATTTGTAGTCAAATTTTGTGGATGGCAAAAGCCAACAGAAATGAAAGAGCTGTACATGTCTCAGGAGAGGATGGTACAGGGTGGAACAGAGAGATAGCACCAGCCAGCAAGGTGTGTGTGCACCCTGAAGCTGTCCTACTCTTTTGCTTTCTCCCCTCCTGCTAGGTCTTGCTACCAGTTCCCACTTTACAACAAACTTATAGATCCATCAACTATAGTTTAAAGCCAAGGCATTTACACAGTGTGTGTAGGGGTGAGGTGGGGGGGAGTTACACCAAACAAAAACAAACAGGGCTTGAGGTGGAGAAAAGAGAAATAGGGAATGGGGAACCTCTTTTCATTCCCTCCAATCATTGCAGTATTTGTAGAGGTCCTAAATAATATTGGGATCTAGGGTGTAGCTAGTCAGCCACATTTGGATTGGATATTGAGGCCAAATTTGATTTCAAAAATAAATAAATTTAGGGTCCTTCAGGTTGGGTGCCAGGTAGAGAAGCTGGAGGTTTTCTAAAAGGCATCCCAAGGAGGAGGCAGAAGGTATGGACCACGCTCTTCCCATGGGTGAGAAAGAAAGAAAGGTCCTAAGCCTGTAGTCCAAGGTATCTCCAGGATTTAGGGAGGATATGCAACCAAGACATAAGCTATTCAAAGGAGAAAGACCAAGTAACATATAAAGGCAGACCCATTAGAATTATACCTCAATGGAGACTCTAAAAGTCAGAAGGGCCTGGACAGATGTTCTACAAACTTAAAGACACCAAAGATACTATATCCAGCTCAAACTACTATATCCAGAAAAACTATCAATAGAGTAGATAGAGAAAAGCATTCTATAATAAACAAAATTTAAGCAGTATATATCTATAAATCTAGTTCTACAAAAGGTTCTAGAAGGAAAATTTCAATCTGAAGAGGTTAACAACACCCAAGAAAATACAAGTAATAAATAATCCCAGACCAGGAAATTAAGAGGGAACAA